>NW_006159654.1:1093199-1121525 GCF_000334495.1 Tupaia belangeri chinensis | reverse complement strand
AGGTTACGGGATGACTTCGAAGGAGTGGCGCCCAGCCGGCGGGTGGCAGAGCCAGAACTCACACCTGTGTCTTGGATCCCAAGTGCAGTGTCTCCCGGGTGCAGTGTGCTTCCCCCTGCACTGCCCTGGGAGCGTCCAGAGTTAGCTGGGGTCCCCACTGGCTGGAGCAGCGCATGTGCATCTCCAAGGAGCCTCTGATTGGCTCAACTGGCCCACGACACCAGGGTGATGGGCAGCTCAGCTGGGTCAGGTACGTGCTTCGTGTGTCAGCCTCTGTCCCTGGAGACCCCTGGGACTGACTGGAATTTACCCCGGCTAAGAAGAGCCCACTTTCTTGCTTCCATAGTGCGATTTTGCCATAAATCACACCAAGCGTTACTAAGGTGATTCTAAATTCTTTCTTCTTTTTCTTTTTTAGTTTTTCCATAGAGAGAGTACACTCACTGGAGAGAGAGACATAGAGACAGAAAGCGAGAAATCACCCCCCAGGGGGGATGATCACGCTGCAATCCCTTCTCCTCCATTCTCCTCTCGAGATCTTGGGGATGCACATACACACGCCCGGTGTGAGTTTTAAGCCACCGGGTCCGGGACGCCAACCGCGGTCAACCACATAGGAGTCCAGCGACATAGCCATTATGCTAACTGCTGGTTCCCTAAACTATAACTTTTGAACTTAGGTCACAAAAGACTTTATTTTACTTAAATATATACCCTAAAAAGCATCTAATAAAATCTTGCCTTCTAGATACAGTCCCGACCAATCTGTAAAGTAGATAATAAATTTAAAAAAAACAATCAGAACCAGCAGATAGTTACATCGCTAGACTCCCACATAGTCCACATCAGTTTGAGTCCCAAACCAGGTGGCTTGAAACTCATGCTAGGTGCATGTGTGTACACGGCCAGAACCCCAAGAAAAGAATGGAGGAGAATGGACTGCAGCATGGCCATCTCCCTGGGGGGCGATTTCTGCTTTCTGACTCTCTCAGTCTCTCTCTGTCTCTCTGGCAAGTGCACATGCCCTGTAACAAAAATCTCTTTAAAAATTTTTTTAAGAAAAGAAAATCAGAGATTATAGAATCATATGCAAATATGGGCCAGCAGGTGACATGGAGATAAAAGTGCTGGATTTCACATAACCAAATGTACGGTTCAAGTACTGGACCTAGAGGTTTTAGAATCACAGTGAGTCCATGTGTGTGTATGTCCAAAATCCTAAGAAGAGAATAGATGAGAAGGAACTGCAGCATGACCATTTCCCATTGGGGTTGATTTCTTACTTTTCTTCTCTCTCTCCTCTCTCTCTCTCTCTCTGGTCAGCACATGTGCCCTATAGCAAAATTTAAAAAGAAAAAAATCACATGCAAATTTATGAGCAAATTTAAAAATTCACTAAGGTATAAATCCTGAGAAAGAAGATTTTAATTAGACAAGAACATGTGATACTCCCTCCTCTAATCGTGTCATGATCTTCATCCTCGTGTCTTTGTGACATGTGTCTCCACATTCCCAAATCTTCAAGCACTGGTTACCTATGTCACCCAAACTACAACTTGAAAAAATTACTTAACTCTTGTTTCTTATGTTCAAGTTTGATCATTTTATGGTAGCTTATGGTTTGCAATGCTCTAGGTAGAATACTCAGTACAGAGCAGGGGAACCCATGCCTGAGATCCTAGAGTGATTTTAAATCACAGAGGTCAATGCCCAGAGCATTCCTGAAGCTCTACCCAAGTAGAGATGGTTAAAATGCAACTCTATGTATGCTTCCTTTACTTGTTGGAACTCAACTCTTGATCACTAACACTCGGGTTCTCATGAAGGCCTAGAGATACAGACTAGATATCCATTCTGTGTATATCATATTTATCATATATAGATAATCTTCAAACTTGGACCAGCACTTTCTTGCTTAACCTAACTCTTTCATACATTAAGCCTCAAAATACGCATAAATAAAATACCTATAATTAGTATTAAAATTAATGTTTTAGATAGAATTTCCTAAGTTTGTAAGTTTGTGTGATTTTTGCTGCAAAGAAAAACAGTTAACATCCACTTGTTGAATACCTGTGACATGCATGCCACTGGAGAGAGAGAAAGGGGAGATAAAGGGAAAACAATAATAAATATACTATTTAGTACATGTTCATCTCACCATAAAAAAGTATTTGAAATAAAGATAGGAACAATAAATGTCAAACTTTTAAGTCTATAACAAAAAAAAGAAACAGATAAAAGAAAAAGGATAAACTATGAAGAAAACTTTTTTTTTTAGTTTGCCAGAGGGCACATTCACTCAGCAGAGAGGCAGAGAGAAAGAGAACTCCCTCCACAATAGAACATGCTTAAGCCTCGATCCCTTCTCCTCCATTTCTCCATCTCATCAGGATTTTAGGCATGTATGCAAATTTGTTGAATATGTTTTTCAAGCCACAAGGTACAGGATTTGAACCACATCATTGACTTTGTGAGATCCAGCTCTCTGAACTACTAGGCCATGAGCCTGGACCCAGAAAACTTTTTTTTAAAAGGATTATTTTATTTTAACTTTATTTATTATTATTATTATTTTCCATATTTAACAGAGAGAGAGAGAGAGAGAAAGTGAGAAAGGAAGTCACCAGGTCCAAGACTTGAACTACGGTTGGCCATGTGAGAGTCCAGTGCCTTTAACCACAACACCACCTGCCAGACCCCAGAAAACTCTTAATGAAGAAAATTACACCAAAAGAACCCAGTATTTTTCTTAGAGCTTCCTAACAGCCAGAGTATATGACTTTCATCATATAGATTAGAATGCACTAACTTGTGAATAATGTTGCATTAGTCACAATTGCTAAGACATGGTACCAACCTAAATGCGCACGAACACATGAATGGATTGAAAAAGTGTGGCATATATACTCTATGGAATACTACTCAGCCATTTAAAAAAAAAAAAAGATCCTGGTTTTTGACAGAAAGTGGATGAATATGCAAGTATATGGAAGATTTACTGCTGAATGAAGCAAGTCAGGCTATGAAGGAGAGACACTGTATGTCTCCACTTAATACATACTGAGTGTCCACACTCGTTAGCCAAAACTGAATGATTAGAGGATATAGAAACATTGAAAATGGTTATAAATATAAGATACAGTGTGGAAAGAGGGTGGATGAAGGAGGAGAGTCTAAGGAAGGACATTAAGGGCAAAAATAGAGAGGCAAGGCATTTATGGGACAAAGAAATGGGTTATTACTTATTGAAGATAATGTATATAGTATTCTCAACTGTACTGGTGAGAAATGTATACATATTGGAATATTCACTTTGTAAGCTAAGTGATATATGTGATTGAATGTATAAAAGAAATTAAAATAAAAATATAATTTAAAAAAAGAAATGCACTAACTTATCAAAGAGAAATAAGTGTCTTCCTGAGCTTTTTCAGTAGTTTTTCAGGGATAATTTTATGAAAGAGTTGAGTAAATACATACAAATGTAGTACATACTTATTGATATCCTCATGGGCGTCTTTCCTTTTACATCATTTTGAAATACCTTGAACTTCGGAAAAGTTTCAAAAACTTTGCAAATAATTTCTTGTGAACCATTTACTTGCTAATATGATATCCTATCACCCCGGATATTGACAATCTCCTAGACAACCACAATACAACAATCAAGGTCAGGATATTAATACCAATTCATTATTCATCACCTAAGTTTCAGATTCCATCAAGTTTCACCAATTGCCCCCTCAAATATCCTTTATATAAAACGATCTGGTTCACAATTATGCATTGCATTTAGTTGTCATGTTTTTTATTTTCTTTTAGCAAAGTTTTTGCTAGAGGGTATGTGAGGGTATGCAGTCTGGCAGTATAAAGCAGTCATCTGCATGCCTTGTTAATTACTCACTGGAGCCTGCTGAAACATACCTTAGATGCTAGGGGCTCTATGGAAATATCCACGTGAGGCATGGGAAATATCCAGACTCTGGCTAGGTCATGCGATGCCTGTTCTACAGAATGTTTATGGCTTACACATCATCCTCTTTGATGCATACTCAGACAGCTTTCCTCAGAGTTGCAGAGGAACAGCATAAGTAAACTGGCTTGACCTATGATGCATAATAGGATCACACACGATAGTAACAAAGTCAAAAAATGTCTACACTAAAGTCCTTATCTCTAATTGTACAATTTCAACTGCATCCTTGAAAGCTTGCAAACAGTTCACTGTGCCTGATAAAATGTATAAAGAAGCTTAGTATGACTGAGCAGCACAGCACGTCTGTGCTCATCTGCATCTCTGCTTCTGCATCTTTCTCTTTCTTTTGTCTAACTCTTTCCTTCACAAGAACAAGCCCTGAGGGCAGATGCCAACAGTATTACTATCCAGAGAGATGCTACTCTTGAGTTTGGCGACAGATGCCGACAAGGGTGCATGTGCTTGCCAGAGAGGCAGAAAGTGAGAAATCACCACCACCACCACCATGGTGGATGGTCAAACTGCAATCCTTCTCTTTCATTCTCCTCTTGGGATTTTGGGCATGCACACACATGTGTCTGGCATGAGTTTTAAGCTGCTGGGTCCAGGACTGGAATCATGGTCAACTGTGGGAGTTGAACAACGTAATCATTACACTATCTGCTGGTCCCATAATTGTCATGTTTCTTTAGCTTCTTTAGGTTTGGATTAGCTCCTAGTTTTTTTTCATGCTGTTGACCCTTCTGAAGATTCTAAGTCAGTTATTTTACACATCAGTTTGGGCTTGTCTGCTATTTTATATGATTTGGTTCAGGTTATGTATTTTTGGAAGGACTGCCATACATTCTATACGGCATTCTTACTACATTCTACCAGTTGACCCACAATTTGCCTTACTACTGGTGAACATTGTAGTCACTTACTTGAGGTATCTGCCAGTATTCCCTACTGTAAAAATTCTCTTTTCCCCCTTTGTAACTATTAAGAATTGGCATACCACATTACACATATATTCATTGTATTTGTATATTTGTATTACAAAGCATGAACTGAAAGTAGTATCTCCAATCCCAAACTCATCTCTCAGAATTCATTCTAGTTTTCCCCTTCCCATAGTAACTCCCTTCTCTGATGAAGAGAAACTCAGCTTCTCCTTTCTTTAATGTGTTTACTTGTTTGATCTATTCCTTTGTATTTAAGCAATTTTCCATCATAGCCACCACCAGACTCTCATGTAAAAATGTTTCCCTCGTGTTGCCAAAGTAGATCATGAGACCACAACAAGAGGAAGGAAAAAGGTACTACGATTAAATGGTACTACAATAAAAATTATTCTATATGACAGAAAACAAAGCATTCAAAATTTTAACAATTTAAGTGAATAAATAATATAATCACATCATATTTAACCCAAACATGGTTAATATTGCAAAAATAAAATATTGAGCAAAAAATATAAAAAATATCCTATGAAATGGACAATATATTTTAGATTTAGGTTAGCTGCATGTAAATTAAAGAAGCCTTATATAAGATAAAGATATGACTTATGGAATTTTGGATACAAATTTATGACTTTCAAATACAATGTGTTACTGTCAAAAGCTAAGGTTTCTTCAATTGTATTTACTATATTTTATCTCTAAAGATGAGAAGAGGCACACTATCATTATACTTTTCTATATCATTTTAGTGCCTGAAATATTTCCTAATAAGTAGTTATTAAAATAAAAATATTGCGGGAACCAGCAGTTAACGTAATGGCTATGTCGCTGGACTCCCACGTAGTCAACCCCGGTTCGCATCTAGGACCCAGTGGCTTAAAACCCACGTCGGACGCATGTGCATGCATGCCCAAGATCCCGAGAGGAGAATGGAGGAGAAGGGATTGTGGTATGACCATCACCCCTGGGGGGTGATTTCTCGCTTTCTGTCTCTATGTCTTTCTCTCTCTGTCTGGCGAGCGCACGCGCTTTATAGCAAAAACCTCTCCAAAATAAATAAATAAATAAAATAAAAACATTGCTTAACTATCACTATTGCCCCCCCAAAATTCATAAGCTTATCTCTATGGGGGCAAACACTGGACATGATGGACTACAGGGCAGAATCAGAAGGAAGAGTGAGAAGTAGTTTCCAAAAAGATAGGAAGCAAAATCAGATGTAAACAAATCAACTGCTTTCACATAATTAAAAAAATACATATTTCCATCTAGCACTTTTCTCAAGGCAAAGCACAATCCCAGTTTTCTGTAAATATAATATCAAAATATCAGAGTGTCCACATCACTGAAAGATACTAGGAAAAAGAAACTACTGAGAAAGGAAATTCTATTACTATTATTAATAATATTACTGGGCCAGCTGGCAGCATGGTGGCTAGGGCAGATAAACCCCATATGGCCAACTGCATGGTTCAAGTCCTGGACTGGGTGGCTTGTGAAAAATGCCAGGCACACATGCAGGTGTGCCCACATCCTGAAAGGAGGGAGAGATGGAGATTGTGGTTCTATCATATACTGGGGTTTCTTGCTTTATTTCTCAATCTCTCTCTCTAGAGCGCACACACATCCTCTGGCAGATTTAAAACCCATGTCCAGTATGGTTTATAAGCCACTGGGTCTGGGATTCGAAGTGTGCAGTGAGCCATGTGACATTCAGTTGCCTTACCTACCATGCCACTGACTGGCCCTTATTTAGCTTTCAGTAACTGCCCTATACTAGTAACAATATAGAAAACTACTTTAACTATTATTTTTTAATTAATTGGACATAATTATTTCTTGTTTTCTCATGAAGTCACAGTGAATAATTAAACTGTCAATTGCTTCCAAAATTCATGTTACATCGAAAATTAACAAAAATAAAAGATGATAATTTATATCACTATAGATATCAAATATTATGTATTATATAATAAATAACCAATCTGCCTAAGTAATACATTTTAGAGTTCAAGTATCACCTAACTAATATTATAAACTCTCAATATAAATAAACTATTGGTAACCACTACAACCTTAAATAAAATGCGGGACCAACAGTTGGCATAATGGCTATGTTGCTGGACTCCCATGTAGTCAAAGTCAGTTCGAGTCTCGGACCCGGTGGCTTAAACTCACGCCAGACGCATGTGCATGTGTGCCCAAAATCCTGAGAGGAGAATGGAGGAGAACGGATTGCGGTGTGGCCATCCCCCCACGGGGGTGATTTTCTGTCTCTCTGTCTACCTCTGTCTTTCTGGCAAGCGCATGCACCCTATAGCAAAACCTCTCCAAAAACCAAACAAAAAAAAAATGCAAAATAATCTAGCACCTAACAAATGTTAAATAATATACAATAAAACAAAATCATCACATACACACATGCATAAACACACAAACCACAGACACATACATAACATGGTCAAAAAACCTAAGTAAATTTAGCACGACATCGTTTCACTTTTGATTTGTTTTGTCATAGAGTATGAGCTTACCTGAGAAAGACAGAGAGACAGAGATGGTCACACCACAATCCCTTTTCCTCATTCTCTTCTTGGAATTCTGGGCACATCCTCCCTGCACGTTTTTCAAGCTGTCATGTCCAGGATTCAAACTTTGAATTCAGCCATGTGGGATCCAATTGCCTTAACCACCACACCACCAGCTGGCCCAACATATTTTCATTTTTCCTAATATTCTGTATATTTTTCAAAGTAGAATACTATCTTCCATTTTTGCAGTAACATAAATAATCATAGGACATTAAAAAATGTGCTCAGAACACCATAAATCCAACTTTACTCTTAATCTCAAAGTAATGTGTTTGTCAATCTTTCCTCCAAAATCTAAATATAGTGGAGATGCTAGGAGGAAGTTGCAGAATGTTCTTTACCTATCATTAGGTGAAATTAGGTGACATTTTTGCCAAGTATTCACTCTTACAGCTAAGTATTGTACTATTTGCAGCTTGTGTCTAAATGTTATCTCTACAAAGTTCTTCACTTAAAATAACTTTCTATATTCAGGAAAAAAAACAAAACTAGAAAACAACAAGTCACACCTCCCCTTGGTTCATCAATTTTCTTAGTAACTACCTGCCCTGTGTCCTTTATCTAAACGTGTCTAACTTATCCCTTCTTGCCTTTTACCCCTTTTGCTTGTGCCATTGATAGAAGAGACCATTTTTCATGATTTTCTAGTGACACACTTTGAAGTTTATATCTTTGCTCTCTTCCCTCTTCATAAAATTATTAGCTATCCCATATTGTAAAAGTGTGTAAAGTATGAAGTCTGTTAAACACTTTATATTATATACTCTGAATGAGTAAAGTGTAAGAGAAATGCTACATTGCTTCATTATGTTTGTTTTCCCACATAGGATGACTTTGGGAGTGTTAATTAGGATATATATCTTAAATTTGCCAGTATAATCAACCTCAGGTTTCAGTGTCACATTTCCAGAAAGAAAAAACAGTGATATCATTGCAAAGCAATGTTGTTATAAGAAAAACTCCATTAGCCTCGGGAAAATTAAGATTTGAATTAAGCCCAGGCATGACTGTTAACTTACTAAGTTTGACAAATAAATTTGCTTGTTTTCCTAATCTGATTTATATGAAGCTTAGATAGACAAGGTTATTTATTCATCTTGAAGTGGCAATTAATGTGTTAAGTAGGAAAATACGTTTTGATTTAGGAAACTTATACATAGAACCATAGAACTTCTGAAAAATGATAATTTGTTTTTTTTTCACTACAGCAGGTTCTTCCAAATGAGTTTCCAAGTGTTCCTCAAAACCAGAAAATATGAAGACCTGGCTTAAAAAAGTGTTAAGTTAATAACTAAGCAATTTAAAATTTTTTTCAAATGAAGCAATTTCTCAATTCTTTATGAGAGCATAAAAATATGCATGCAAAGTATTATTAAAAGAGATAGCACTGCATATTTTTGCTCAGCATTTCCAAACAGTAGTTGAAATAATTTTGGTAAAGCTCTGTGTTTCTAGAAGATAAACATCACAGAATTATAGGAACATAGTTAAGTCACTGAGAAAATAAGAAAAAATATGCAAGCAAATTCTAAAAAGTAATCCAAATAATTGAATATTTTCTGATAGACTAGACCAAATGTTTGTTCAATAGGTCTAAAGTCTGTGGTAAATATGAACCTATATTTACTAATACTAATTTAACAATAGACAGATCTGGTAATATAACTTGGAAAATACTATTAGCAAATAGTCGAAATAAAAATTGGAAATGACATTTCTCCTCAACTAGCCAGCAGGTGGAGTGGTGGTTAAGGGTGCTGGACTCCCACATGGCTAACCACAGTTCATCTCGGACCTGGTGACTTGCTTTCTCACTTTCCCTTTCTCATTCTGTCGCTCTTTAGTCAAATTAAAATAAATAAATATTTAAATAAATAAATAAATAAATAAAAGTAAAAAATAAAAATAATTCTTTTAAAAAATTTGTCCTTAACATCGTATATGAACAAATTTTTATGTAACATTTAAAATATGGCAATATGCCTGAATCAAAACTCAAAACAAAAAAGTCTTCAAGTAAAAAATATGAAGAAACCACCATTAGAGAAGAAAGTAACCAAAATTTCAGAATAGTTAAGCTTTTTAATTAGAGAATTAGATAGCTTATGGCAGGACATATTTATTTTCCTTCTGATTCTATTTCATTCTTTTAAAAATTATTTCTTTAATTGCCATAAAGTGTGAGAGAAAGCACTCTCATGTGGCATAGTCAAACTGCAATCCTTTTCCCTTCATTCTTCCTTCCCTTCAGGATTTTGGGCAAACACGTGCATGTATCCAGTACATCTTTCAAGCTGTCAGGGCTGGGACTTGAACCCTGGTCAACTATTGCACTTAAACAGTACACTACAGGACCAGCCTTCTCTTTTGTTCTTAACATTAATAATTACAACACATTTTTGACTAAACATGATATATACTTAACTAATTAGCTAAAATCGAAATAATGTTTTTAAAAAATATATTTAAAACCTAGAACCCATTCACAGAGAACATTTCTAACAGGCACTTCTTTGTTTGTTTTGTTAGGTATATGTCATAAAGTGCATGAGCTCACCAGAAAGAGAGAGAGAGACAGAGAGAGGGAAAGTGAGAATCACCGCCCAGTGGGGATGGCCATGCTGTAACCCTCTCTCCTCCATTCTCCTCTTGGGATTTTGGGTACACTTGCACACATGCTCAATGTGTTTTCTTAAGCAGCCAAGTCCAGGATTCAAATTGTGGTCAATTATGTGGAAATCCAGCAATTTAACCACCATGCCACTTGCTGACCCAAAGTAATAAATGTTTTTTAATAAATGGAACATAAACAAGTTATGAAAAAGCATTGCTCAATAGCATGTCACTATACATCCACTGCATATTGTGACATGCAACTACTTCGCTTTTATAATTTTTTAAAAGCCCATTTTAACATTATACCTTAATTTCATAAACTATCTTCGCACATTTGCTTACTCCTAACACTGCTCAGTACTCCACTAATCAGGCCGTTTGTGGAGTAGGCCTTGGGGGAAGATCATCAAAATCAGATTTGGACCATCCCCTGTCATTTTATATTGATTAAAGAGAGCACTTTGGGCAGCTAAAAACTGAAAAGTAATTCCCAAATCTACAACTTTGGGGATATGTGTTAAAATGAGGATAAGTGATTTAAACATTTCACTTTGATGGTGGAAGGACTTAGAGAAGCTTATTATATGTTTATATTTGTCTAGAAAGACACATATACCAGGCTCAAGTATTCCCCTTCGGCCAGTCAAGAGTCCTATTAATCTTTAACTTTATAACTCTTTTGTCTGTACAAACAATGAAATAAAGAGTAAAAATAATTCTTATCACTATTTCTAAGTGATGCTTTTCATAGCCATTTTTTATATATTTACTCAAATAAACATAAAAATCCAGGGGTTAAATGAGAAATGAAAACATTATTCAATACCTTTTTGCAATGCCTCACATCTTTCCAACCAGACCATGAAAAATATTTTAAAAGAATTTCTAAAAAGGCCAAAAAAACACATAAACTACTATTTCACATAAAAAAATATAAGTATCTGTAGCAAATATTTGCTGTACCTGAAATAAAATGTTTTAAAGATATATTCTTTCAAGAAATTTTTATCAGAATCTGTGCTTTATCAGTATAATGAAAATACATTCCATAAGAAAACATGAAAAGAAATTAGCACTTGTATATATCTACAGAAAATATAGCAAACTAATCAGTTATTCAGCATACATATATTACCATAAAGTCATTGACGAGGGCAGAATGTGTCTCCAATGTGTAGAACTATGTCAAGTGGAGACACTAAGAGAAACAGTGTAAAATCAAAATAGGGTTAAAGTCAGACAAGTTACTTAAAAATGTATGTACAGGGGCCGGCAGGTGGCGTGGTAGTTAAAAATGTATGTACATCTTTCTTCATAAAGATTAACACAACATCCATGGATGTATTTTTGTTAGGTAACAGTACCTAGGGAATTATGTTTCAGTCCACAAATAATACAAATCCATGTGTGATGGCATCATTTTTGCCCTATTTTAAGGATATTTGTAAATGACAATTTTATAATGAATGCTATTGAACTAAAAACATTAAGGAAAAAGACTCAATTTAAACAAATTCTTCTAAAGTTTCTCAACATCATTTTAAAGCTGAATACAGCCAATAAACCTTCTTTCATTAAAATTGTTGTAATACACCTACTGAGGTGAACACAAGTGGAATGAAAGAAGGTCACATTTAGGTAACTGGCAGGTAGAAATGTCAGAATGAAAAGTCCAAGAATTCAAAGCTGACCATAATACTAGTACAAACAAGAGGAGATACAATTAATGTACTTGAAGTAATTTAGCATTAGGAAGGAGGGAGTAGGATCATCTCACCATACACAATGCTATTTAATTATCAGAACAGTAAGACATTTTCCCCTAAGACTGCATTTAATATGCCTCTACCAAATAAAGCTTGTCATATCTTTTCCAGCTCCTCTAATTTTTTCCTAATCTCTTTCATATGTTATACCCTTGAATTTTCTTTCTCTCCTTGCTTTCACATTCCTGCCACATGACTGCTAATTAAAATAAACCCAGGTAAAGTAAGGTAGATTATTTCAAAATAAGGGGAGCTGTTCAAAGCGGGATCTGTGCTAGAGAATCAAACTAATAAAAATCTTAAGGTCTGAAGCACTTAAATTAAAATATACCCCTTCAAATACATCAGTCTCTATTTCCAAAATCACTTATTTTAATGAAGTGTGTTGTGTAGTGTTTCTTTGTAGACTGTATTAATGAAATTATATGCAAGCTGTTTCTGAGGTTATTAGTTTCAAAAAACAAACCTTTCCTAGATTCCCATAGTAGCTATTTAAATACAGACACATATCGTGCCTACACATTTTATAATAAAACTTATGCTAAAAGTGTTGTCATAATTAAGAAAAAGAATGAATCCAATGATTACACTTTGTTCCTTATCATATTACTGGCTTATTTGAATATGACTATCTTCTTTTCAATAATGTTAATGGAGCCATACCTATCCTCTATAGAATATTCAAATGTCTATATATTTGATGAAATTTCTATGATTTCTAGTATCAGGACCAGTCAAGTTTTGACATAGTAGCATTTATTCAGGATGAGGCTGACAGAACAAATAATGGAATGTTAGTTTATGAGTATGACAATAATTTAATTTCTGGTAAATTATTTTGGCTTGAAAAATATGCACGTGTGCATGCGTGCCCAAAGATCTGAGAAAAGAGAAATGGAGAGAAGGGATTGTGGTGTGATCAGGTCTGATTGGGAAATGCTTTCTCCTTCTTTCTGTCTTTCTTTCTGTCTCTGTCTCTGTTTCTGTAAAGCACACATGCCCTCTAGCAATTCAAAAAGAAAGCAAGATAGAAAGAAGAAAGGAAGGAAGGAAAAAAAACTACTTAATATGATTTGAACCTATCACCCAAAAGTTCATGTGTTGGAATTTGGTTGTATGGTTAAGATATTAAGAAGAAACTTAAATTGACCATGGGATTAACAGGTGGAACTTTGAGAGGTGATTAGAACTAAATAAAGCTTTTGAGGTGGGCCCCTCACCTGAATATCGGTAGGTTTTTAAGGAAAAGGAATGAGACCAGAGCAGAGATTCACAAAAACAGACACACATGTTCCTTCCTTCCACCATGTGCGATGCATCAGTAACCCTCATCAGATACCAGCACCAGGCTCGTGGATATAGTTCCCAAACCACAAATTAAATAAACCTCCATTTTATTAAATTATACACTCAGATATTTTTGTTGTTAGCAATACAACACACTAGAATACTACTGAAACAGGCAGTTAACATACAGACTGATGAGTGCAATCTCATGTGCAGAAGAGCTAACATACTTAGGAAGGATACCTAACCCAGCATGAAAGATCAGGAAAAGCATCCCAGACAGAGCTTAAAAGAAAACAGAAATTATCCAAGCAAGATTGAAGATAAAATAAACGCAAATCTTGGAGGAGAAAGGGTATTCATAAAAAAACTGAAAGAAGTTCAAAGTAGAGTCCTGGCAGTGAGGGAGTCAGCAATCAGGCCTGAGTACACATTGGAAGACTTTGGATAAGCTGTATTAAAGAATTTGAACTCTAATCTAAAGATACAAGTCCAATGAGTAGACTTAAAATTGGCAGTGGCCTGTTCAGATAAGCACTTTAGAAAAGCAACACTGGTTGCTGTGAGAGTGAAGTTGAGGTCAAGGCTGGAGGCAGGCCAGTCAAGCTGAGAGTCTCTCATAGAAATCCAGTAAAGTGTTTCAGCTGGTCCCAAGCAGGGCAGCAGCAAAAGGGATAAAGAGATGTGGATGGATTCAAGAGAGACACTGTAGAAAGAATTGCTAGTCCTCAGCAATCAATTGAACTTGAGAGCAAAGATAATGAAGGTACCAATTACAATGATTAACTTTTGGCCTTGAACACTGGGATGAAATACTTATGAGATAAGAGATACAAAAGGAAAACAGGTGTAGAGAGGTGGAAGGAAAAGATTAATCATTGAAGTTTAAAATATTTGTTTCTAGACTTCAGGTTCATAAGTGGTTGGTAGTCATATAAATTTATATACTATTTATATATATATATGCACATAGTCTCACATATATATATTATAAATTATATATAATATCAAAGTATATATAAAGACAGGAAGCAAAGGCATGCTCAGAGAAGTGCCAGTATGTGAATCCAGTTGTGAGCAGTACACCACCACCTGGCCCCTGGTTCATATTTTTAGAAGAAACATTTGGACTAGAGATAATAATTGGGAGTTGTCAACTTAAATTTGATAACTGAAATCATGAGCAACTATGGCAGATGCTCACAGGGAGAGTGTCAAATAAGGGAGGAATTGTATAGGCCCCAAAAAAACATAGTATTTTTAAGGGAAGTACAGAAATGAGAGTCTGTAAAAGTAGAAAATGGGGACTGGCAGGAGGCATGGTGATTAAGGTGTTGGACTCCCACATGGGCCACAATAATCCAAGTCCCAGACCTGGCAGGAGCTCTCTCTCTCTCTTCTCTCTCTCTCTCTCTCTCTCTCTCCTCTTTCTCTCTCTCCTCTTTCTCTCTCTCCTCTTTCTCTCTTTCTCTCTCTGGTAAAACTAAAAAATTAAATAAAATTTAAAATATTTACTTTTTTAAGCAGCCAGTAAAGAATCATCTCTTTTCTTCCTGTTTCAGCTCTTGGTTCTGTGTTCCAAGCTTCTTTTTCCATCTTCTCTCCTCAAGTCTCCCACTACATCTTCTCCTCAGATGATGAAGCTTGCTTCAAGTAGGAGAGAGTGTTTAGCTAAATTCTGTCAAGTAATATGACTAATGAGAAGTGCTTTTGGAATTAACTACCAGGAGATTGTTGACAGCGGTTGAAAAAAGTTCCTGTGGATTAGAAGGAGCTGGACTCAGCCTGAGGAGTGTAGAAGTAGCAAGTCAGGAATTGGACATGAAGAGAAAAGAAAGAAGGCAGTAATTCAAGAATTATGTGGCCCTAAGGGACATTTGTTCTGCGTTGGTTTTCCTCCGTGCCCCCCTGCAACAGTAGGATATACTGAGCAAGAGGATGGATAAAGAGAAAAAGACAAGACAAAACTGAATGAGAAGGAAAAAGTATATTATCTGGAAGTTTCTAAACAATGTTCTAATCCATAGTGTGGATAGAAGTTTCTTATTTATTCCAAAGCTAGAGATGCATTTTCTTTTTCTTTTTTCTCTTTCTCTCTCTCTTGCTCTTACTTTCTTTTCTTTTTTTCCTTCCTTTCTTTCTTTCCTCTTTCTTTCGTTCTTTCTCCTTTCCTTCCTTCCTTCCTTCTTTCCTTCCTTTTTTTCCCTTTTTTATTTTATTGCCAGAGAGTACATGAATTTGCCAGAAAAAAGGACAGAGATGTGAACAGGGATGGGTGTGGGGAAAGGAATCCCTCAATGGGCACATTCGCATCACAATTACTTCTCTTTCATTTCTCCTTCTCATCAGGATTCTGGGCACGCACACACCACACACACACACACACACACACACACACACACACACAGAGCCATTGCTTCTTTTAAGCCACCAGGGCCAGAATTTGGACTGTAGTGAGCCATGTGGGATCCAGTCTCCATGCACTGCACTTACCCTCTGTGCTACTGACCAGCTGGAATGATTTTCCATAGCAAATATAGAATTGGGAAAATAATCACTCAATGCATATGCTTCTTCTAAATTAAAACCTGACTCTCACAATATGAAAATTCTGTCCTCTCAGTGAAGAATGAACCAAGGCTATCTGCTGAGCATGACAATGTTGGTGGCATGTTTCTATTGAGGAAAGAAAGAAGGCTGGAAAGGGGAGCTTTGGAAAACAATAAAAAAGAGAAGAAAAGGAGAGCAAAGAATGGTTCTTTCCCTGCAGTTTAGGTTTCACCATGCCAGTGTGTATAAGTTTTTTTAACTTTTCAAAGACCGTGTCTGTTGGGGACTGGCAGTGGTACAGCAATGGTGTGGCCTGGTCCACGTGGGAAGAATCCTCGGTTTGTATCCTAGGACCTCCCCGAGCAAGCCGTGTACCTGTGAACAGGGCTGGGGGTGGATCACTTCATGGTGATCCTGTTGGGGATGTCTTTCTCTCCCTCTAATGGAAGAAACTGAGGGGTGATTTTCTTTCAGAAAAAAATTAAAGGAAAAAGAGAAGACTCTGAACAGAGAAGAGAAGGTGTAAAGGCAGCTGCTAAGATTTCTCCATTTTCTTAAATATTATCCTGTTGGCTTCCCTGATGCTTATCTTTTCTTGTAAGAACTCAAGAATCTTGCCTTAGAATGTTGAGGATGTTTTTAAAAATGCGGTTTTCTTCGGGAACCAGCAGTTAGTGTAATGGCTATGTCGCTGGACTCCCACGTAGTAGACCGCAGTTTCCGTCCTGGATCCAGTGGCTTAAAACTCACGCCGGGCGCATGTGCGTGCATGCCCAAGATCCCGAGAGGAGAATGGAGGAGAAGGGGTTGCGGTGTGACCATCCCCCCGGGGGGTGATTTCTCGTTTTCTCTCTGTCTCTCTCTGTCTTTCTGGCAAGTGCACATGCCCCATAGCAAAAACCTCTCCAAAAGAAAAAAAAGTAATAATAATAATTGTTAATCTGACACTGCTCTCCTCACCCCTAATTTTATTTAGCTTCCCATCCTTGTGTCTTTCCAGCCAACTCTTTTCTGGGAAGCACTAGAAGAGGGAGTAAACTAGCTCCTCCTCTGTCAACTTACCCTACTGTAATCTCTAGTACCATCATTCTTGGTTTTTCCAACTCCACTTGACTACGGGAAACAATCAGAGCAATAACATTAAAATTCCAGTTATATAAATATAATAAAACACTCAACCCTAAGGAAATTTTCAGATTATCTTCTTTGGAAGTTTAGAAGAATTTAATGACACAATTCACAACAGTTTGTTTTACCCCAAGAGCAGACTACACAGTCAGAAATTAATGTTATGTGAGGAAAACTGAACTAAAAACTATGGGGGAAAGGTCATCAAGATTGCATTTACAGGGAACCAGCAGTTAGTGTAATGGCTATGTCGCTGGACTCCCATGTAGTCGACCGCGGTTCGAGTCCTGGACCTGGTGGCTTAAAACTCACGCCAGGCACATGTGTGTGCGTGCCCAAGATCCCGAGAGGAGAATGGAGGAGAAGGGATTGCAGTGTGACCATCCCCCCTGGGGGGTGATTTCTCGCTTTCTGTCTCTATGTTTCTCTCTGTCTGTCTGGCGATCGCACGCGCCCTATAGTGAAAACCTCTCCAAAAAAAAAAAAAAAGACTGCTTTTACTGGCTACATATTTTTTGAAGAGTTAAATTCTCTGTTAAAATACAGTTTGATTCTGATATGTAGGGTTATATGAGTCCTCAGTTCAAATTATAAAAACTTTTTTTAAGAGAGATTTTTGCTATAGGGTGCGTGCACTTGCTGGAGAGACTGAGAGAGACAACGAGAAATCGCCCCCTGGGGAAATGGCCACACCACAAACCCTTCTCCTTCATTCTCCTCTTGGGATTCAGGCATTCACGAATATACGTCCAGCACATTTCAAGCATCCAGGTCCAGAACTTGAACCCTGGTTGGCCATATGGGAGTCCAGCAACGTAACCATTACACCATCTTCTGGTCCTAATTATAAAAACTTTTAAACTAAGTACTGTATTGTTTTCTGTATGGACTACTCAAGAATAAAAAAGTGAAAATAAAATGAAGGTAAAGTTGTTTCAAAACTAAACTCTTTTATAAAATCTTTCAAAAAACTGCAAGCATTTCTCAAATGTGATGTCACAGGCTGGAGAATACTGCTGTGCAGTGCTGGCTGAGGCCACAGGAAAGGCCCAGGTTCTAATCCTGGTCCAGCCTAAGCAGGCAGATGTGGTAGTGCACTCCTGTGGCCCTAATTGATTAGGAGGCTGGGGCTAGAGGATCACAACAGCACAAGACTCTATCAAGCATACTTATCTGACTGTCTTTCTCTTTGTTTCTCTCTCCCTCACCAGTCCCTATTTCTCTCTCTCACTAATGCAAAAAAAAAAAAAAAAAAAAAAAAAAAAAAAAAAAAGTGCAAACATTTATCCAAGAAGGAAACTATATATTCATGACGAGTTATGAAAACCAGAAAAATGCTTTTTATCTATTTTCTGAGAGAGATACAGAGAGAAACAGAGAGGAGGAAAATGATAAAGCACCTCCCAGAGGGGAACGGCCATATTGCAATTCCTACTCTTCCATTCCCCTTTTGAGATTAAGCATACACACACACATGCCAAGTATGTTTTTTCAAGCCATTGGGTACAGGACTTAAACCATGTATTTGGCCTTGTGGGATCCAGCTGCCTTAACCACCGTGCCATCCAGTAGCTCATTTTCTCTCTTTTCTAAATGTCCATACTACTCACAGGATATTCTATAGTGAAGTGTTTTTTTCTTTGTTTCATGAGTATCAGTTTTATCTCTCCAATTCACTATTTAGAAAAATAACGTTGGCCACAATATAATATGTCTTACTTGTCCCCTAACTCTACTGAAGAGCATAATAATTCAATAAAGTGGGTACATTATTTTAATAGTTTCTACTCTACTTTTTATTACTTTTTTTATCAAAATAATTCAATCCCTCTCAAGACTATAATTTAAACAACAATAACAATGAAAGAATTTCTCAGATTACTCCTTACAATGAGTGTGAAGAAAAAATTGCTTGTATGTGAGATATGATGTTTATCTTTAAAGAAAATGAGATCGTCTAGAAAGAGTGATTCACCCTCTCTCTTTCTTTTTTCTAATGATCTGTAGGGTACATGCAATCCTCAAAGAGAGACAGAGAGTGGAACAGCAAAAGAAAGCACCCCCCAACGGAGCATGGATATATCACAGTCCCTTCTCTTCTCTCTCTCCATCTGTCAGGATTTGGGGCATGCAAGCATGTGTGCCTGGAGTGTTTTATCATGCCACCAGGACTGAGATTCAAATAGTCATCTGCCATGTGGAATTTGAGTACCCTTTGGGATTGGTCCACTTCTACTTTTCTCTATGCTATTAATACTTCAATTTTTGAATACTTTGCAACACATTATATATTTTAAGTAATTCAGTCATTCTTTACAGTAGACAATAATCTGAAAAAAAAAATCTTTCCTTAAGTATTAGATGAAAAAATTGTAAAACATTGCATTGTCTAGACCTCATTTGTTTATTCCACTATCCTCTCTACTAAGTTCAGCATACCAATAGCATGGTTTCACTGACTGGTTTTGCTAATACCTCTAAAAGAGAATCCATCTGTAAATATTTATGAAACAAACACTAATTACCTTGTTAAAGGCCATGATTGCTCATAAATACTTATAATATGTTTGACAATAATCTATGTCCATTAAGCATTGTTATATACTGTTCAAGAAACTAAGCATTTAATCTTCACTACAACACTACAAGAAAGGTGTTATTGTTTCTACTTTATTTAAAGGGAAACTGGTCTGGGAAGGATACATGAATTGCTAAATGCCACAAGGTGCTAACTATTGGAACCAGATTTTTTCCCCCATAGGAGTGTACACTTACCAGAGGGAGATAGGAGAGAGAGACAGATGGATAGAGGAAAAAGAGAAAGCACTCTCCAAGGGGCATGACCATGCCACAGTCCTTTCTCCATTTCTCCCTACTTTCAGGGTGTTGAGAATATAAACACACCTTGTATTTTTCAAGCCACCAGATCTGGGACTTAAACCACACAGTCAGCCATGTGAGAGATCTAGCTACTTTAATGACCAGGCCATGGACTGGTCTTGAAGACAGATTTTGAACCCAGATAATTTTATTCCAGATCCTACATACTGACCCACAAAAAACAAACAAACAAATAAAAAGGACACTATAAAAATTCTATAGTGGCCAGTCTCCTCAAATTAAATTAAGTTGTATTTTCTTGGTGGGGTGAGGTCTAAAATAGAGAAAAAAGAAAATCTATCTCACTCAAACTTAGGTGGCAGTTCTGACAATTTGGTAATTTTATATTTTAAGAGGTTTTTGCCTTAGGATGTGTACACTTGCCTAAGAAAGGAGAGAAACAGTGAGAGAGAAGATGAGAAATCACCCCTCTAGAGGGGATGACCATGCCTCAACCCCTTCTCCTCCATGCTCCTCCTGCAGTTTTAGGCATTCATTATACCTGGCGTGAGTTTCAAGCCACCAGGTCTAGGACTTGAACTACATCAGCTATGTAGGAGTCCAACAATGTAACCGCTGCGCCATCTGCTGGCCCCAACAATTTGGTAATTTTAATATGAAAAATGTTCAAAAATATGATAATAATTGTCTCTGGCTTTCTAGAATTGCATTGCTCAAATAACATTCCATGAGTATTTGGGTATTAGTGATAATTTGAAATTAGTCTCTCAGCCTTCATTGAGATGCCACCTCCTCTTACTACAAAAAGATAGTTGGTAGCCAACATCGTATTCTACGGAATCCACAATTGCATTAGTTATGATACACTTCAACAGTGAATTGTCCTGTTTATAATCACTGTGACGTTAGCAGGTTAAATCCTTATTGTGATTCCCACATTTGCTAAATGTATTATAGATGTGAGTGCTCTAGAGATGGATATATTTCATTTATTCTTCTCTGTACTTACCTAGAACTAAATTGATAACATTTAAATGATTCAACTAACAGCCTATTGTGGGTTCAAAGCAATAGAAAAAGCAAGAAGTTCCAGAAGTTAAAAATATTATGGAAAATGAAACAGTTGGGTGGATTTAATTTTCCTTTACAAGTGAGACTGTATATGTGTATATGTGTTGCTAAAGAAATATATGAAGTGTGTGCATTTAATTTAAGAGTACTGCTAATTCAGCCCACGGGTTTTTTTCCAACCACACCGGAAGTAGAAAGGTTGGAGAAAACAATGGTGTGATTTCCCTTGAATTCATCACTAACTCTACATAGCCCTTTATTTTTTTACCCTCATTCAGATGCCACCTTTTTGAATTTGGTAGTAATAAACATTAACACATTAGTGAGGAATGATGGACTTTTGATCTTTTGTATATGTCCTATTCTTTTCAACCTTTACATAAACTCTTCTCTCTCTCTCTCTCTCTCTCTCTCTCTCTCTCTCTCTCTTGGCTATCTAAGTACATATCCTCAGTGGCATGCATGATTTTCACTTGTTTTTTGTTGTTATTGTGGTTGTCCATTCAAGCATTATAATTACATTGTGAGATAAGTTAGGAATTATTAGCTTAATGGTGTGAAGGACAGAGGTTACATGGAAAGTAAGTATCTAGTTTATGATATTTTGTCCTCACCTTTACTGCCACTTTTAGAACCCCCTATTGCTCTATTGCTTTGCATAAGTGCGCTTTTGGTTACATAACGGTCCTTTTGTAAACACATACCCAAATATGAAGGAGAGAGAAGAACAACATGGTCTTATCAGAAGGTTTTAAGGATCTGAAATGCACAGTACTCAACTCTTCACCATTAGCAAGCCCAGAAAAGGAGAAATGAGATTGCAGTACAAACTGTATCTATAGTAAATATGATTCTATATGTCTCTTACATCCTTTATCTTAATTTTTATTCTTTTCTATAAGGTTATTCTTGATGTTCCTTAGTTGCCTTTCACCTGTATAAAAATATTACAGAGAAAGACACGGTTGCAAACTTTCTAAACGTTGTCATGGCTACTCCTGACAATTTTTTTTAAATTTACTCAATTCTCTCCTCTACACCACTTTAATCACCTCACCTTTTTCACGCTTACCCTATATATTCCAGCTTGATTTCAATTCTTTTATAGGAAGAAGTTATAGGAGGCTAATTGATTCAGCACAGCTTGTCCAACTCAAAAATGAACAGAGGAAAAAAAAAATAAAACAACTATCTCATTTTTTACCAGATTGTGAACAGAAGACCATGTTTCACACTCTGTCTCCCGTGGGGCAATGTGATGAACTAATCATGTACCGATCTACTAGGTCACAGCAAATAATTAAGACACTTGTTACAATGGTCTGCATGGTGCCATCCTGTAGTGATTCCAAATAGATTTTCCATAAATTCAAGAAAAGGTCCTTTAAAACCCTAATTTAAAATCTACATCTTAGCTAATTAAGAACAGTATGGCTCAAACTAATGCATCATTTCACATCTAGTGTGTTGATAATGTACCATCTTGAGTGCAGGAGAGAAATCTTATATTTTTTTCACCCTGTCCTTAGTTCTTTGAATATCTAAGGTGTTTACTGGAAAAAGAAGACACACTGCAGCTTTAGTAATCAGCATGACAAAAGAAAGCTTAAGATAGTTTGCATACACTGGGTACCAATTACCTGATATTATAAAACAAGTTCAAAATACTAAAGAAAAAAATATCTTGGTCAAAAAGAAAAATATAGACTCTTCCTGATTTGGAGGGCTGATCAACATTGGAAAATGCTGAAGCATATCTTTCAGGTAATTTTTTTTTTTTAATAGAGTTTAAGTAACATATTAGTCAATCATGGCTTACATGTGGCTCTAAGCACAAACAAAACCCTGTCTCACAATGTTTTCTATATCCAGGGTGTGATCTCTCAGGACCTTATGCATCTCACTATGTCATAAGCATGAATAGCTCTATTTTATAAATAGAAATTCTGAGTGTCAAAAAAATAAGATCCCAGAATTTCAAAGTGACTTTAGTGTACCTAGATCCTTCATGTGATAAAACATCCAGACCAAATATAAGCTTCTAAACCCATTCTGAATTGTTATAATACTGTCTGATTAAATGTTAGGATGTAACCCCTGCATTGTTTCCAAGAACTGCAAGATTTTCTTCACTTTCTGAATATTCTTGAATCATTCTGCAATGGTTATTATTTCCAACTTAGTTGCTAAACTACTATTACAGTTATATTTTAAAAATATTTTTAAAATATTTTTAAAATACTTTTGGCTACTCTCTAGTGTATTTAAACAAGAAGGGGTTGGGGTAGCTTTTTTAAAAAATATGATTTAAATAAAAATGATTAGGATGAAAATATAATACAGGATGCAGTCATTTTGTTGTAAAAAAGGCATTATTTGTAAAACATTGCATAAAATATTGTAATATATCATATTGATGTGCATTTTAATTATGACTTAAAGATATAAGTAGGCTTTGATTCAAATACAGCTGAAACCAGAGAGGAGTAGCAATTCAAATGCTTAAAAGGTGACATGATTACTATACAATGCTATACAGTAACCATAAAGTAAACATTCCCAGCTAAATAACATATTCATTATAAATAGGTTATTTTCAATATACCTGTAAATCACATAAAGACCATATACCATCCCAATATCAACAAAAAGGAAACAAAATTAAGTCAACTGAAACTAACGTATTACAGTTAAGATAATGTAATAGCATCTAAATTAAAATTATAAAGTATTTCAAAACATTTATGTAACATTAAAAAAAAAAATCTCAGAACTTTATTATTTATTTCAGTGGCTGGATTTCAGTATTCAGAGCCTAATAATTACTCATTTTAAAAATTTTAATTGTGTTGTGTTATTAAACTATCTTATCAATCCTCTTTGGTTTTATGAGGCAAAAGGAAAAAAAATCCTTAGATGACTAATTTGGGAATTATTATTTCATTGGTTTCTTTTTCTGTGTAGTAGATAGGGACAATGCTTACATATTATGCAGGGTTATCATAAATACCACATTTAAAGTTAAACTACACAAAATACAATTAATTTGGTACAATAAACTTGAGAAAAAATATGAATTAAGTCCTAAACTTCACGAAAACTAAACACACAGTTTCATCAGTGTTTGCTGTTTTATTTCCTGCTAATTGATCTCAGATTATATAATAAATACAATATATACTGAATAATAAATAATTGCTAGTAATGAGATCTGGTAAAATGTGCCTATTTAAAAAGTATTAGCCATTTCATGATTTTGAATTTTTATAAATTAAATGATTTCCCTGCAATTCACTCTGATAATTAGGTGATTTACAATACTGGAGCATTTTCAACTGCTAACCACTACCATGCCACACTCAGAACCAGAACTGCTGGCTGTTTTACACAGAGCCACTAAAAATAGAGGGCTCATTTGGACACGTGACTTGTTTGAACAGCTTCAGTACTTATTGCTGTCATTGCCTCAATCAGCATATCATCCTTGCCCTCAGCCTTTCACAACTTGGAGATGAATATACTAACAATTGGTTTCTGAAGAACATTTAGCAATTAACCATGAAGATGTCTTCTAAAAATAAATTACTGAAGTTAAATAACACAGTGTCCAGTAGTCAAATTCTATACCTCAGTTGAAAACCTATGCATTTAGCCAACTTACTAAGATGCAAACACAGATACATAAGCAAAATAGGGCATCCCAACATTAAGCATGTTTAATTCATCTCTGCAGGTCACCTTATTTGGTTGTTATACATAGACAGGCACACATATGCGTATATATATATGTAATTGAATGACGACTTTCACTTATCCCAAACATACACAATGATGTCAGAATGTCTTAGTTTGTATTCCAGTTATATTCAATAATGGAAGAAAAGCAGTAAAAGTTTAACTTTCTCTTTTTATAATGAATTCTCTCTTACAGAAAGTGAGCGATTAATTGTTGCCTTTGTTATCTTGAAGAACACATTAGTTTTAAAAACTGGAATCTACATTAAAAATACTAAACTACATGATTATTAGTCATTTCATGGCTTATCACTATCTTCATCTCTTGGTTTCAAAACTTCTACATAGAATTGATTAAACTGTAATGTCATAGGATATCCATCCATTTTAATCATTTGTTCTACCAGATAAGAAACTTTGGGAAAAAGCTACTTCTTCTCTTGCCACACCGGGCCTTTCATACCTACCACTTTATTATCCAAAATTAAGTATTCTTCGCACATCGGAAGAACCAGAAGCAAGCAAACCATTTTGGAGGCTACAATGACAAGTCAGGGAGTTGAAAAGCAACCTTTTATTTATCCTTTTTATGTGATTGGACAAATCACTTTTTCATTAAGAGTCAAAATCAATAGAGCCAATGTGAAATTTGCAGCCATCTCATTAGTAAGTTTAATTAATGTTTGATGTTAGTTATACTAGCAAATACTTCAGTTAATGTTAGTTGAATTGGCAAAATTCAAAGCAAAATAAACTTTCTTTTACTACTTTATCAACATTAGAACAGAAATTTTGCATAATCAAATATTGACTATCACTGTGAAAAAAATCCTGTGTTATTGATCTATCAAGGGCTGGAGAAATATGTAGTCTAAAGAGAGGGAAAAAGTGTCATCACCAAGGTACCCGTTTTCTTTTTTCCCCTGGAATGACAACAGGATCCACTTTAAACCAAGTTACGTTTTTCTGAAAATGGATGATCCAGTTCAGCAACTAAATGAAAACATGTCAATATATTTTCTAAAAATTCTAATCCACTAAAAATCCATAGGCAACTTGTTTAGAAACTGGTAATAACTTCTTGTCCTAATGAAAAAGCAGATGACTTCCATTCAGTCCACAACTAACCACTTACTGTGTAGAAAACAGAATTAAACTTTTGTTAATTATAAGAACAAGTATTTAATTGCCATTAATATATATGGCTGTTATCTAGAAATGAGCAGCTTAAACACTTCCCACGAGTGGAAGATACTCAGTGTACATGCATGATGACCCTTGAAATTAAGAATATCCCAGGGTGATGCACAGGACTAATTGAGAAAGTGTTATAGCAATATTATAAAGAAGGTTGCATTCTCTTGTCCCAAGTTTAGTTATGGAAGCTCATTTATTAATAAATGAGGAATTCCACAATAGAGAATTTCATTAAGGTTTTGAGAAAGATACTTTTCTTGTTCACTAAAAGCAGTTATTTTGATCCATGTTAAGTCCCGCACTATATACGCACTAATGGATCCTATACTAAGAAGAAAGAAAACATAATACAAGATGCTGTGTAGTATATAGAGACAAGATTTTAGCAACAAACTGTTATCAACAGACTCTGAAACTGAATGGACATTCTTAGCAACTGCCTATGTACCCACCGCACACCTTAGCAACCAGGAAGAGGAAAGAGAACTGAAGTTTCCACAAGGTAAAAAGCTGTTGCTAAGCAAAAATTACAACCAAAACATAGAGAACTATAGCTGGGTTTCTGGTAACTACTTCACAATTTTAGTGAATTAGTTGGCGTAATTCATTTTAATATAAACATGAAAATCAGATGGAAGGTAAAAACCAATTCCTGGCACCAAACTGACACCAAATCCATTCCCTCCTCCCACAAAGAAGCACAATTACTTTTCAGCCATCTCAAACCAAAGTCAACTTAAGATCAATTAATCAGAGTACCTTGACCTCTCTTGACCTCTCTTACCACTTAGTTTATTTTACAAGTCATGATGTCATTGGCTAAGATCTTAAAACAGCTGATGGGCTTAAACCTCAGAGTCCCTAGAGTCTTGTAATTTCAGCTCTAAAAACACTTGGGAGAAAACCCAAGGCTGCCCCACACCTGCTGCCCATACCCCCCAAGGCAGGGGTCACATGCCTTACCAATTCTCCTGGGATCCTTGCTTTGGGTGCTACTTACCTGCTGCTCCCCAGGCTCTGTAGCTTTCACCAGGTGCTTATCCTTGTATAAAGACCAGAGACCAATATTGGGCAGGAAAATTAAAGCCACCATGAATAACAAAGTCATCTGCAGAAATCTCTTCTGTTTCCTCTTCATTGCAAATGGTAACAGAGAAGAAAAGTTAGAGGAGATGGTTCCCTGACTGCTTCTTGTGTTTAATGCCAAAGTCTTTTCCTCTCCCCTGTGAAGCACCAGAAACTGAGGAGAAGCTACAAACTTTTGTTGCGTGCTCAGCACCAATCTGCACGATTCAGAGGGAGTTGGCCATCTGCAGAACAAACGCACAGTTACTTTCCCCCCAGAAAACTATGACGAAGGCATTATCTATTGGCTTGGAAATAAATGGCTTGACTGAGGAAATCATTAAGTCTATTGACCTCCATTAATGTAAAGTAATGGAGTAAATATGATCGTTTCATAGACTAATAATGTTATGAAGAAGTCAATTGCATGCTAGGCACTTAAGTAAAAGGGAGTTTTATTTTGTTTTTTGGGTTTTTTTTTATTATTTTTTTGTCTGCCCCCACCCCCTTAGTGTGGGAAGGCTGGGTCGGGGAGGAGCAGGTTAGTAGAAACTGAGTGAGAGGAAGTGGCTCGGCCCCATCAAGTGTCAGGAAGAAAAGTGTCCGCTTTTGACATTGGAACATCACCTTCCTTGTCTTCCCTGAACATCGCCTCCTGTGCGGCCCTCGGGATAACCCACCTGAACTCAAGTTCAACTCCCTCCGGAGCCAGCGTGCCGGGAGGCTCCACCGGGATCCGAAGCAGAACTCCTGTTTGGAGAGAGGTCCACAAACTCCTGGGTGCTCACGCGCGGTGGAAATGCTCCTCCTCAGGCAGGCAATGGCTCAGCGACCTGGGCACCAGGACGAAAGAGGCTACAGATGTCAGAGGAGTCCAGCCAGGAAGTGGAGGCGCTGCGACGTCCCTTCCCCGCGCAGTGCTCAGAATGTGATCCACCGCGAAGCGTGCGCTCTGCCCATCAATCTCTTCCCCTTCCTCCGGTGACGCTCTCACGCTCCGCTGTTCATGTTACCATTCTTTTCCGGCGACAGAACCAACCCAGAGAAACATCACGAGCACCGAAAGGGCAATATTTGAAATCTCCTCTTCACGGGAAGGGGACTGAGGGCGGCGAAACCGAAGTCAGCTGAGCTTGGAAGTGGGCGAGGGCGCCCGGGAGGACGAGTGCAGGCAAAGACGCGCGGCGCGGGCACCCCAGCCGCCTGCGCCCCGCTCGCAGTCGCCTGCCTTCTGCGGAGACCTTCCTGGTGTCTAGCACGTGCAGGAGCCAGGAGTCTGGGAGGGGAGGGCGCGCCGCCTGGAGGGGGTGGGCAAATCCCCGGCTTCCAGCTGCTATATAAACAAACCCAGGCGCGAGGCAGCAGAGGAGGGCGACGGCGCCGCGGGAGGACGGTTCGGAGCTGGTAGACTACGCGGATCCTTTCTTTCCTGGCCGGGGTTTTTCGGGGCAACCTCGGACATTCAGGGATGCCAGCGCCCCCTCATCTCACCCGAAGGGCGCCAGGCCAGAGATTCCCGCGGCAAAGTCGCCAGCTGCACGCGGGTTTACCGGCGG
>NW_006159654.1:970202-1093162 GCF_000334495.1 Tupaia belangeri chinensis | reverse complement strand
GCCGGCGAGAGCGCCCGAGTCGGGGCGCGGCGGTAGCGGCGGCGGCGGGAGGCGAAGGCAACCCAGGCTGGGCCGGTCCCGCGGAGAGGGGTTCCCTGGGGCCGCGCGTCCCGCCTTTCAGGCCAGGTACGTGGTGGGAAAGGAGGAGGAACTGGATCCCGAAGCGAGGTGGGGCTGAGGCTCTGGGTTCTCAGGCAGCAGCTTCTGGAGGACACCGTGGAGGCCCGAGTTGGCTGTTGTGGGGTGCACAAACACCCTGGGCCCCATTGAGATTTGGCAATACCACTCCACTCCCTCCTGCTTTCACGCCCGCACTCCGCGCACCCTAGCTCTACAAGGGCTACCTGTCTCTCTGACCTCTCACTTCCCACGACACCCGTAAAATGTGGGGATCGAGATGAGTCGCTGGCAGGTGGGACTCCTCCCTCCCTTCAGCATATAGGTGCGCCAGCGCCCCTGACTGCACACGCACGGACCTGTGGCAGCTCTCACCCGGGCCAGCGTGCCTAGCTCCGTGCGCTCTCGGACTCAGTCTGGAGCTCAGAGCTCCTGAAGAAATGGAGACTTAGACGAGGCGACAGACATACACGCACTGCAGGCTGTGCCAGCCAGTCTTAGCCGAAAATAAAATGCTTTGGTCACCTCTTTGTTACAATCTAGCTGTGACGCCCACATACTTGGTGTAGAGGAGACTGTGGGTTCCAGGCGGTATTTTCTCTTCCCTGCCCCTCTTCTCCTTTTCCCCAGCTCTCTCCTTCCCTCTACTCCTCTCTTCTTCCCTCTCCCTCTGCCTATTCTCACTCAAGGGTCTGTCTCACTTGAGAACCACATAGATTTGAGTGTGTGAAGAGTTCCGCCTTCAACTCTTCACATTATACATTTAAAATGTATTTGAACATATAGATCGACTGTATGACTGCATAAATAAAGCTTTAGGCTGCTGTGTCTGTTTTTTGAATCACTTGTCTTTTGAGGGTATAAAAACACATTTATAAATGCTTTTGACTGTGTCCTTTATACAAACTCCAGTTATCTTTAGATTTTACAGGAGCACAATTCAAGACACTAGAGAGCAAGAGACTTAATTCCTCATCCCACCCTCCAACACACACCTTGCCTTTGGTATTCTGCATTATTTCCTAACTTCCTCTTTCTCTCTGAACAAGTGTAGTTCTCCAACATAGAAATATGAATTCTGGGAAGGCAGAGAGATTTGCAGGGATGATTAGTCTTTAAGGAGAAGAATTTGGAGAATTATATGCAGCTATTAGATAAATTTTTGACTTACAGATAATTATTTCTTCAAAAAGTAGAAGAATTTGAAAGTGCTCTTAGAATTAAACATACTAAAAAGCCTTAAGTCACCTTGTAGCCTAATGATTAGGGGTGACCAAATCTCACTTAGTCAACCATGGTACAAATCCTGGTCCCCAGAAGCTTGATGTGTACCCCAAATCCCTTACAGTGGTAAAAATGGAGAAATGGAGGAAGAGGGGTTGCTCTCTCTCTGTCTTTCCTTGGTGAGAGTACATGCCCTTGGCCAATTAAAAAAAAAAAGAAAAAGAAAAGAAAAAGCCTCGCATATTAATACTAGTTTCATCATACCTTAACAAGACATCCTGGACTAGAAAAGGGCATGATATCTTTCTATTTAAGTCTAGGATGCTGAACTGCATTGTGCTTTGTTTTCATTACACTAGTAAGTGGGCTCGCATACAGTACCTATTCACAGAAACTTACTAATAACAGTGAACTGGTATAATGACTTAATCCTCCAATCAAGCACATGGAGAACGTAGAATGAGAAAGTTATGTTCACTCCTGCCATCACTTGCTTTTTTCCCCTATCTATAAACTTTTATTTTTGATTCAGAGCATAATCTTCCTCTTCCCTTCCAACTAGTCTTCTCTTACAATTCCACATTTAAAAAAAAAAGTGACCAATAATCCATAATACATATAACTAAAAGTGATATTTTTAGATTGAGTTACAAAATAACTGCAAGTGAATGTTGATTACTTTGTTCAAATGATGCAGCTCAAATGCCTATATCTGTAAGGAGGGACATAGGCATGCTTCTGTAAATTGCTATTAATATTGGATTAGGACCAGCAGATGGTGTAATGGTTATGTTGCTAGATTCCCATTTAGTTGACTCCGGTTCACGTCCTGGACCCAGCAGCTTAAACTCACACGAGGTGCATGTGTGTACATGCCCAAAATCCTGAGAGGAGTGGAGGAAAAGTGATTGTGGTATGGCCATTCCTCCGGGAGGGGGGGGTGATTTCTCTCTTTATGTCTCTGTCTCTCTCTGTCTCTCTGGTGAGCACACACACCCTATAGCAAGAATCTCTCAAAAAAATTAGTTTAATAAAATCCTCATATTGGGACAGCAGTTGGCATAATGGCTATGTCACTGGACTCGCATGTGGTCAGCCGCGGTTTGAGTCCCAGACCTGGTGGCTTAAACTCACACCGGGCACGTGTGTGTTTGTGCCCAAGATCCCAAGAGAAGAATGGAGGAGAAGGGATAGCAGTGTGGCCATACCCCTGGTGGGTGATTTCTCTCTTTCTGTCTGTCTTTCTGGCAAGGGCACATACCCTATAGCAAAAACCTCTCAAAGAAAAAAAAAAAAAAATCCTTGTATCATTATAATCTTATACTAAAAAAGTCCCCTTTCTATCCCCAATTTGCACCTTCCTTTTCTTCTGCTTCAACTGAGAGACTCAGGTCATCAGAGTCCCATGTACCTAGTAAGGCACAATAGCTATGGGGACATATGAGAGGAAAATAGGGTGATACCTGTGACACCAAATATACTGTACTTGAAAATTAAATTGGAATAATGAAGTAATGCACACTGACCTCAAATTGCATTTGTTACCTCTTTACCACAAAATGTAGTGACTTAAAAAGCAATTATTTGATCATTTCTCATGATTCTGTGCTTGAATGGGCTCAACCAGGTAGTTCTACTTCATGTGGCATAAGCTGCAGCTTGGGTGTTTGGCAGGGCCAAGGCAGCCCCCTCACTTGGCTGGCAATTGGCCCTGTTAGCTAGAAGTTTTCCTCACATGGCCCTGTACTTGGTCTCATGTTTCCAATGACATCATGGCTGGGATCCAAATAGGAGCATCCCAAGAACCCGTGTTCCAAAAGGGACAAAACAAAAGAGCTGAATCCTCTTAAAGGTCAAAGCTCAGAATTGGCATAACTTATTTAGGAATCAGTCCTAGGACTGAGTCCCTCACATGGTGTGGTTAAGGGGGTAACATTGGAATTTCAATGAAAGGACTGAGGATTTGTGGGCCTACCTTAAATCCACACTAGATACTCAAAGGCACAGAGGAAGGGATTCACAAGGAAACCTAGCCAGATTACGAAGTGGTTGATGGGAATTAGTGGAGAAAGATTTCATACATTGGGTTGAGTAGAATTAGCCAATTGCTAAACAAACAGTGAATGACTGTCTTTTAGTTTAAAAATAATAATATTATTGTATTTTTTGAAAAAAATGTGGCATGATGGAACTTAATTTGAAAGAAAAACACTCATGATTTTCCTTTACCTTATATTTTCAAATGAACTAGTTTGAAATTTTCCATCTAGCCATCTCCTCTGGGAGGTGATTTATCACTCTCCCCTTTGCCCCTGTCTCTCTCTGTTTGTCTCTCTCAGCAAGCACAGATGCCCTATAACAAACAAACAAAATTAACATATGAAAAAAATGCCTAGGAAAAGTCTATTCTTTCATAAACCAAAGGAATGCTATCAGCAATGATCTTTCTCGTCTACATTTTTATCTCTACACCATAGAGTCACAAATGATAAGCCCTTATTATTAAATGTAACTCCAAATAAAACTGAGAGGATATTAAAAATTAAGCTATTTCAAGGTTGTAGAATTTGTCAGTGAAAAAAATATCTCACTTGACCTTCAATTTTATTATGATGGGTTTTATTTTCTTTCTTTTTTTCTTTATAGAGATTTTTGTTTTAGGGAGCATGCCCTCACCTGAGATACAAAGAGACAGAAAGCAAGAAATCACTCCCCCAGGGGAGGATGGTCATGACTCAATCCCTTCTCCTTCATTCTCATCGCAGGATTTTGGGCATGCATGCACCTGTGCCTGGCATGAATTTTAAGCCACCTGGTCCAGGACTCAAACAACGGTCAACTACGTGAGTGTCCAGTGATGTAACCATTATGCCATCTGTTGGTTCCAGGGTTTATTTTAATTCAGATATGTGCATTTTTCAAGCTTTTATCAGAAGGCACTGATGCTAAAAAATAAAATTAATAACTCTAGAAATGGAAACATTTCGTACATTTTTATCCAATGATCTCTAGAATAAAAAATGTTGAAAGCTTTTACTCTTAATAAACTACTAGGATATTTTTTAATTGGTCTACATTTGACTAACTTATTAAAGTTTTTTAAAAAATGATTCTGTAATGAAAATGAGATCATTTATTTAAGCAGCAATTTTAATGAATTTTTTTAAGCTTTGTTATAGGACACATATGCTCACTGGAGCGTAACAGAGAGAGAAAGTGAGTAATGGCAACATCACAGTCCCTTCCCTTCCATTCTCCTCTCTAGATATTGGGCACACAAGTACATGTGTGTTCCTTAAGCCCCTGGGTCTGGGACTTGAACCATGCAGTTGGCCAAGTGGGATTCAGGTGCCTTAACTTCCATGCCACCCATTGGCCCAGTAAAAGTAAATTCAAAGCTTGCGATTCACTTTGTGTACAGTAATCCCCTCCCCATCTGTGGTTTTAGTTACCCATAGTCAACTACAGTCTGGAAATAGTAAATAGAAAATTCCTGAAATAATTCATAAGTTGTCATTATTCTGCCATTCTGTGCAGTGTGATGAAATCGTGTACCCTCCTGCTCTCTCTTGGAATGAACTCTTCATGTACTATGTCCATACTGTATTCACGCCTGCCTATTGGTCATTTGGTAGTCACCTCAGTTATCAAATAAATATACATGGTGTATTTCGGATTTGGTCTTGTCCATGGTTTAACATATTCACTAGCAATCTTGGAATGCATCCCTAATGGAGAAGGAGAGGTCACTATAATTACATGAAGGCACATATTACAAGTATTCACTTCATTTTTTCCTGCAGTTTCAATGTTTGTCACTACACAATAGCGAGAAATGAGAATTAACTTAAAAATTTAAATGTGTTATTACCCAGTTTCTATCATCACTGAAATGCTTTATCAAAATAGCCTGGATCAATTTCTATATATAAATTCAGTTTCTGTTAAATAGAGGATGCAAAGATAACCATCCCTACAGACTGTTCTACATCATAAGAGAGTTAAAGGGTGCTTGCAATGAAATAGGATACAAATTACAATAAAAATGATAAGTGCTAAAAGGGAAAGAAGGGGGTTTTGTCTATTTAACCTAAATATTTTCTAACTAGACAACTCTACCTTATGGAGTTTGAACTCCTAGAAATCAACTTTATCTCTAAATATTTCCCCCCTGCCAATAGAATATACTCTGATTCTAAAGAATTTTCTTTCTTTCTTCCTGTAATCATCAAACACTTACTTAGCACTTTCTATATGTCAATTATATATCTAAACATTTCTCAAACATGAAGTCCTTTCATCTTATAAATAATCTCATTGGGTAGATTCTTTTGATATCTGTATTTAATAGCTTAGAAAGCCAAGGCAGAAAGATGGCATACACCGTACCCAAACAAGTAGTGGCAAGTGCTAGGATGGGAACATCAAACCAAGATTTTGCTCCAGATTCTCTGAAGTTCATCACTACACCACATTTTCCTAGATCTTGCTATTTTTTTCCTGACAAAGGTGATCATTCTTTCTCTCCCTCCTTTCATTTTGTTTGTACCATGGTGAGAAGATTAAAGGAGCTAATTGTAAAAAGCTGAGTTTTGGGAAGAGAGACTAGTTTTATAAGCTCCAGGGTTATCTGTTTATGTTCTTTTGTGGAAGGTAGAAAAGATTGGGCTAGCGATAAAATTACATGAAAATGTAAAAAATAAACCCTACACTTTTATGTTTTATGCATCATAAAAATATAACCCTATTTTTAGGTTACATTATTATAATTTTACATGTATATATCACATATCAGATATCCAGATTAGATTTGACCTTTATCTTCAAGATAAAATATTTGCATGTTTTTAAAAGGGATGTTTAGCATGTCTTCTGCCTGTAATATATTTGTGTTGAACAACTACTAAGGTCTACTTATTTCAGTGAAAAGTCCAAGTTATTTTTTGGAATGATGAAAGAGATAAAAAGTTAATATTAAATTTAAAGATCTAGTTTTTATTTGCTAGAGGGTGCATGTGCTCACCAGAGACAGAGACACAGAGAGAAAGAGGATGAGAAGAGAGAGAGAGAGAGAGAGAAGGAAAGTGAGAAAGCATCTCTCATAGGGGATGTTCATGCTGCAATCCCTTCTCCTTCATTTTTCCCTCCTCTAGCAATTTTGAACACACTCACATAAATGTGCCTGGGATATTCTTTAAGCCTCCAGGTCCAAGACTCACTTCCTGTCTCTCTATCATGAAAAAATTTAATTTATTTAAAAAATTAAAATAAAGACTTAGAGAAGTAGTATTCAGTGTGGTCTGAAAAAACCAGTGGAGTCAAATGAAGAAACTGTCTCAAAGAGGAGGGAATGATCAACTTCATTAAATGAAGTTGGTAAGTCGAAAAAATGAAGTTGAGAAAATCATCACTAGATGTAGCAATTGTAAATTTTTCCTATCCCATTAGGAAGTTAAAAAAAAAAGTTCACAGCATTAAGTGCAGCCAAAAGTAGCAAGTTAGATACTAGAAAGGGTGCTCTCTACAGAAAATCTGATAATACAGTTTTAATTAACATAATTAGGTTAAGCACTTAATGACCAAAGCGAGGAATGTATTTAATGTTGTACTAGACAAGTCTATTTATCTCTGAATGCAATTATCAAAAAAAGAGAGTGAGAGAGAAAAAAGAAAAAATGAAGATTCTAACATTACGAATTTTTTTTTGAAGAGGTTTTTACTATATGGCGCATGCATTCGCCAGAAAGACAGAGAGAGACAAAGAGACAGAAAGCGAGAAATCACCCCCTGCCCCCCAGGGGGATGACCATGCTACAATCCCTTCTCCTCCATTCTCCTCTCGGGATCTTGGGCACGCACGCATATGCGCCCGGCATGAGTTTAAGCCACCAAGTCCGGGACTCGAACTGCAGTCGACTACATGGGAAACCAGTGACATAGCTATTACACTAACTGCTGGTCCCAACATTACGAATATCCAAGAATTTTTTTTTTTTTTATTGTGAAAGTAAGGAAATAGTAATGTTTTGCTTGTTTTGTTTTCTTATGTGGGATTTTGTTTTGTTTTGTTTTGCTTTGCTTTTGCTATAAGGCTTATGCGCTCACTAGAGAGAAACAGGGATAGTAAAAGTGGGAAAGTGAGGAATCATCCCTGGAGGAGTGGCTACACTGCTCCATTGTCCTCTTGGGAATTGGGCCACACATGCACACATGCCCTGTGTGTTTCTTAGACTGCTGGTCAGAGACTCTAACCATGCAGTTGGCCATATGGTATCCTGCTGCCTTAACCTCTGTGCCACCTGCTGGTTCATTAAGAAAATAGATTTTTGACCCACACTCAGCGGTGTAAGCAGGAGGACTCTACTGCACAGTGACTGAGGCTGCATGGTAAACTAGTGTTGGCATGACCCTGTTGTTCAGGCTAACTGGAAGGCGGAGGCAGGAAGATAGCAACAGGCAAGACTGTCAAACAAATCCTGTTTCTTTTCCCCTCCTCTTTCTCTCTCTCTCTCACTCTCCTCCATTCAAAAAAGAGAAAAGACAATAAATTTTAAACCCAATAAATAAATTATTAATAATAATAAATGAACTGGGACCAGCAGTTAGCGTAATGGCTATGTCGCTGGACTCCCATGTAGTCGACCTGCGGTTTGCGTCCCGGACCCGGTGGCTTAAACTCACGCTGGGTGCGTGTGCGTGCGTGCCCAAGATCCCGAGAGCAGAATGGAGGAGAAGGGATTGTGGTGTGGCCATCCCCCCTGGGTGGGGGCGATTTCTCCCTTTCTGTCTCTCTGTCTCTCTGTCTCTGTCTGGCGAGCGCACATGCCCTACAGCAAAAACCTCTTAAAAATAATAATAATAAATGAACTCAATAAATAACTTCTAATAGGAACATTTTTTAAAGATTAAAATATCATTGTGTTACCCATCCTTACCTACCAATCCTGTCTAAGCACCTGAGGGCTTATCATCAGTCACTCACTAATATGCTCAACAAATTTATTGAGTGAGAAACTACTGTTTCTAAAAGTTATGTTGAACTATCTTCCTGTCATTCAATTAAATTCAGATTTTATACAATTGAGCTCTCATGTATTTCTGCTCCCTTTTTCTCTGAAAAATCTTTGAGGATTTAATTAAGTTTCCTATACACACACACACATTTGCCATATATATGACCTACATAGACATATATATTTATGTAAAATTTCTTTCTTTCTTTTTTTTTTTCCCGTAAGGGTTATGTGCTTGCTGGAAAAGACAGAGAGAGGGAAAGTGAGAAATTATCCTCTTGGGGGGACGGTTACTCTGCAATCCCTTCTCCATTCTCCTTTGGGATTTTGAGCATGAACCCATGTGTGCCCAGAGTGATTCTTCAAGTATCCAATCTGGAACTCAAACCATGGTCAATCACATGAGAGTCCAGCACTTTAACCACCACACTACTTGCGGGCCCAGATAGATAAATTTTATCAGCATGAATATGCAGCAAAATTTTGGCTATTATCCCCTAATACTCTTAAATAACTTTTTTTTTTAAGTTCTGTTATAGACCACATAAACTCTTTGGAGACACAGAGAGAGAGGGAAAGTGAGAAATCACTCCCCAAGCGTAATGGCCACATCACAATCCCTTTTTCATTCTCTTTTATGGTTTTAGGGCACATATGCACACATCTCAGTGTGTTTTTCAAGCCACAGAGTTGAGGATTTGAACTGCACAGTCATCCATGTGGAATCCAGCCAACTTAACCACCACACCATCTGCTAGCCCCAAATAACATTTTATCATATGAGAGAGCTATTTTCGCATATAGATAGATGTATTAAAGTGCTGGTAGAGAGAGACATACATAGATAGACAAAAAGAAACTACAGATAATGGACAAAAGCAAATTCACATACATGCAATGAATCTTAACACATTTTCTTGTCTTTATAAAGTCATCATCATAAATCACTGTCCAATTCTATTTAGTAGCCACACTTCATGGTTTCCCTGTTTAGTCAGTATGTGATTCTGTCTGAATATTTCAGTTCTGATCATATTTACCTATAAAGCATAAATAATATCCTCAAAATCAAAGAATCTCATGTTAATTACATCTGATACTGTAAGTTATTTTTCACCATACAGTTGCAGGTTTTGACCATTGATTATATCTTTTGAGATTTGTCTTTGAGAAGCTCTAAACGGTTGTGTGCAGTCATCATAGGGGTAGTGAGAAAAGCAGGGAGGACAAAGGAAGTCATGTTCAAACCCTGCTCGCGTTATTCAAGATCCGAATGACCTTGAGGAGACCATGCAATTATTCTGTCATCTTCTAAAACTGCAGAATGGCACAATTATACTTATTTCAAGGATTATTGTGATTACTGGGACAAATAACATAGAAAAATGTGTTTTTTGAAATGCTAAATTTTTTTTAGAGTTTCATTTACATAGAGAGAGGAGAATCATAGCAGACATGCAGATAATGGGATCTCATTCATTAGTTAATCCCTTATGACATTTCTCTTATAAATCCAAGGGATAATGCCATTTAATTCAATAGTCAGTCTATACGTAGAGTAGACAGAAAAAAGGAATGTATTCGTGAGATTTGTTTTAGGCTATATTCAAAGTAGCTTGATTAAAATAAAAAGCCTGTTAGTATATTACTAAATAGTTAATTATAAAATTTTTAGTAAAAACAATGTCATATTTCTGCTACTAATAATGTATCATTATGTTACCTATAATATTGTTTAAGAAGTGCTTATTATGTATTAGGCAAATTATTAGCATACATTTATTATCTAATAAAATATTTATACTTACATATTTAAATTTATATGAATTCATATATTTAAATATTTTACATAGTAAATATTTTATTTCTATAATATGATGAGGTAATATTTCAAATGAATGTTTTCTCATCCTTAAAAGAAAACTTCAAAAGTAGCTTCAAGAGTCTTTGACATCATGTTGAACAAGAATCATAAACATATACATTTGTAGTTGTTGTTGCTGAAGGCTTTAAAACCAGTTTTTTGTCTGGGACTTCATTAAGGATTGCTTGCAAGAATTCAGACTGGACTTGCCTGTTACAACTCATGAAGGATGCCAAAACAGCAGCGTTCTTCCACAGTGTTGGGGCTATGGGTTTGAACGTGTTCCATCCAAAATTCAGGTGTTGAAACTCATTGGCTGATGTCATGGTTTTCAGTGATGAGATATTAAAAGGATGATTAGATCATGAGAGTTCTTCCCCTGTGAATGTGTTAAGACCTTTATAACATTGGCTAGCTTGTTCTTCCTCCCTTCGCCATGAGAGGACACAGTGTCCCTGCCCTCCAGAGAAAGTAGCAATAAGGCTCCATCTTGGACACAGACAGCATGCCCCACCAGACAACCAAACAAACCATCTGGCCCTTTACTGTGGACTTCCCAGCCTCCAAAACTGAAAAAATTAATTTCTGTTCTTTACAAAGTGCACAACCCATGGCATTCTACTGTCATAGCACAAATGTACTACAATAGCTGGTAAAGAGGAGACGGCAAATAAATGCTAAAAATTGTACTCATCATACTTTAAGATTGCCCCCATTCTATCTTGTCATTGGCAAAACCTACCAAATTAAAAATAAGAATACTTATAATAATTAACTAGTTTCCTACTAGTACTGAAGCTTTATAGAGTTTTATTCATCACTCATTTACCTCAAGTGAAGAAATTAAAATATATATTTAAAATATTAAATATGTATCTATGCATTAATGCAAGTACATCTATATATTCACACTGACAGTTCAAAGTTACTTTGGTGCTTGAAATGTGATGCATTTTTCAAATAGTAGATACTTTTCTATAATAATTATCCAAAGAACCAGAGCCAGGAAAATTTCTCATGCCTAGCATAGTGTAAATATGCAATACTTAGTTTGTGATTGAATAGACATGTAAATAAATTTATGAACATTCTTGTTTGTATAAAACACATTAGACTTTAATAATCTTGGTGTTGTTAAGTACCCACAGAAATCACTTACACAAAATATCATTCAAAGCTTGCACTATAACTGCATGCTTCAAGAGACTGTCAAACTCTTGTTAAAAGACTTATAATATCAGGAAATGATCTGCCTCCGAAGTCTCCTATTACATCTTTGTACAATATAACTACAAAATTGTTTCTTGCATTGAAATAAAATCTATCTCCCTGTACATTGGTCCTAATTGTATGACCAGTGCTCATCTGCAATCAGTTCAGTTTCTTTACCACATGAAAGCATTTTCAATACTTAACATTCCCTTTAGTAAATATCGTTTATAGAATCTATATAATTTATTTTAAAACACTTTACATTTTGTTTGAGAGAAAACTAAGTTTATTTTTTATTAGCACATTGAAAGACTTTTGGTACAACTGGTAAATATGTTTTCAGGTACATAATATGTGGGCTTTAATATGGTAAATACATTTTTCCTATCCCCCTCAAGAAACAGGAGCAAAAGTTTACATTTAAATGGAAAGCAGGATAGTAGACATTTGCATTCTTGCCTCAGGGTTATGTAAAGCCTCTTATGCTCTGTGGATAACTTAGTTCTTTTTTTTTTTTTTAGGGAGAGAGAGAAATCACAAGGGAGATGGCCAATGCTACAATCCCTTCTCCAGTCTTCACTTGGGATTTTAGGCATGCGTGCACATGTGCCTGGTGTGAGTTTTAAGTCACTGGGTCCAGAACTTAAACCACGGTCAAATACATGGGAATCCAGAGATATAACCATTACACCATCTGCTGGTCCTAGCTTTGGGGATAACATAGGTCTAAGCAAACTGTCTCATACAGATTTCTTCAGTACGTTATACTGTTCCAGCTACTATAACAATAACATGAAAATAATTAATAGGAATGAGCAAGAGGATACTTGTTAAAGGCATAAAATGCATAGACTCCAGAAGTTAGGAGAAAAAAAGTTCTATAAAGGTAGAAGAGCCCACCATATGAATGAGATTTTTAGAGATTTTGTGTTCAGAGAATGACAGGATAAAGAATAAATTATTGCACCTCATTAGGTCATCTCATGAAAGACCTAATTACAAAATATATCATATCTCCAAAGTAAAGAACAAACTATTATATCTAATATATCTAAAGAGCATATTATTATATCCTGTATAATCAAATAAAGAGCAAATTATTAGACCTCATATTTCTCACCACTGAAGAAGCACTGTGCTTGGTATCATCCTGGATTCTGGACATAGCATATGCTACATGAGAATGTTGGACCAGTCATTACTGATGGACAAGGAAGGGTACCAGTGTTGAGTGGGTCACAGCAAGCACTATGGCAGGTCTGAGCAGTGATGCAAACAGTCCTGTCATTCAGGCCACATTACCTGGTGGATGCTATAGTATATGATATATTCCTACGTGGGAAACATGGTACCTGGCATTCATGGCAAACACCAACAGGAAAATCACATCCTAACATCTAGGCTATTGGAGTAAGGCCATGCTACTTGAAGCAGAAAATAATATTCCTCTTCAAGACAAATATTTGAATAGCTAGCAGGTTCTGATAGAGGCAGTGCTAGGCTAGAGAACAGCAAGTGACCGCATTGCCAGAATTCCCCACCATGAACAAGATTTTGTCAGATCCAACAAGTCATCAGGTGAATTTGGTAAAAATCCTCCAAAAATGTGTTTCTGTTATATCTGGGATTGGGCACAAGCAGGCCTGGCCAAGGATATAAGTAAGCCACACTAACATATAACCAATATATTCAGGCTACCTGTCACTGTTACATCAGTAGCTTTATATCACTTTATTCCTGTGGTCACAGCTATCTGGTGGAAGAAGAAATATCCAAACTTGGTTTGGGGTGAACCAGTTAGTATTTCTGATGACAGCCAGTATTGAACCACTCCTATACAAGTCAGGGGCAATTCTAAAATTCATCACTAAGGAGAAGTTCTCCCAATGAGCAGAACTTCAGGCTGTGCAATGGGCAATCTAGTTTTTGTAGGAAGAATATCCAAGGTAAGAAAACCTACAGAGACAAATTATCAATGGGAAATGGTTTGGATGTTAAGTGTCCTGAGGAGAAATATCAGAAGATCAGACAGAGCCCTCTAGAGAGGAGACATATGTATGAACCAATGAGAATAGAAACAAATTATGAATAGATTCGTATAGTATATTAATGACCATCAGAGAATATCCACTATGGAAGTAGCACTATGCAAAACAGTAAATGTAAAGACCTGACCACTTGACCTCAGCTGGAGTCTGTCCTTGGTGATCGAGCAAGGGCATAATGGGCTAATAAATGGACTAGTTATGGTGGTAGGGAGGGAGGCTCTGTGTGAGCTGCACTGCGTGGGTTTCCTCTCAGTAATGCTGAACTATCTGCCATCAATGCCAAATGTCCAACCTTCCAGCAGTAAGGACTTAGAAGTCAGTTAATTGCATTGGATTCCTTCCAGTCTTGAAGGAGCAGTAGTCCATTTTAACTGAAACCAATCTGAATATGGGTTTATCTTTGTTATCCTTAGCACCTCACCCAGTGCCACTATTAGATGGCTTACAGTATAAACTTCTCTGTGTATTTTTCCAACCAATGCATTATGACCAACACATGACATCCTACTGGCCCAAGAGATCCACTTTAAGGAAAAGGAGGGTAGCACCATGGAATCTATGTTTCCTGGCATCTACCATACCATCTGGAAGCCACTGGTCTAATAGAGTAAGGGAACAGCTTCTTTTTTTTTAAGAGAGATTTTTGCTATAGAACACATGTACTCTCTGGAGAGACAGAGAGACAGAAAGTGAGAAATCACCTTCAATCTCGTTCTCTTCCTTCTCCTCTCATAACTATGGGCACACATGCACATGCACTCAGCATGAGTCTTAAGCTGCTGGATCCAGAACTTGAACCACAGTCAACTACATGGGAGTCCAGTGATGTAACCATTATGCCATCTGCTGGTTCTGAAACAACTTTTTGGAGACAAATATTTTAAGCACCACCTTGGAAAGGATACACAGTAAGGGTTAGTTACCAACACTCAAAATTTTTAGAATGCTGGGTCTGAGAAACAAGAGGTGAAAGTAATCAGAAGTAACCCATTTGAGGATTCTATATTTCTTATGCCTGCACCTCTAGTTCCATAGACAGAGAAATCATAGCTCTCAAAAGGAAAGATATATTTCTACCAAAGTATGTGTGAAAGTTCTAACAATTTTAAAGCTGTTATGGACACCTGATCACTTCATACTTCTTCTTATGATAAGAAGCCAGCAATCAAAGAATGAATTAGCTATTTTGCATATCATTGATTCCATTCATCAAAGGCAGACAGCATCCTAATAACCAGACCATTTCTTTCTTCCTTCCTTTCTTTCTTTCTTTCTTTCTTTCTTTCTTTCTTTCTTTCTTTCTTTCTTTCTTTCTTTTTTTTTTTTTTTGTGAAGTTTTTTGCTATAGGATGTGTGTGCTCTCACCAGAGAGAAAGACAGAGAGACAGAAAGCAAGAAATCGCCCCCCAGGGGGGATGGTCATGCCACAATCCCTTCTCCTCTATTCTCCTTTCAGTATCTTGGACATGCACACACACACACACCCAGCATGAGTTTAAGCCATCAAGTATGGGACTGGTACCACAGTTGTCTGTATATGGGAGTCCAGTGACATAGCCATTATGACAACTACTGGCCCCAGGACCATTTCTTAATACTCCTCTGTTCAATTGTGACAATGAATGGGCAAATAGAGTGACATTCTGAGTTCATGAAGACCAGAGCTCAGACCCTTTAAGGATGTAATCTGAATAACTCCTCTATATGAGCCAATTAGACTAAGATTGTTAACCAAGGATAAGAGCAATCTGGAATAGATATTATAGCAAGGAGATTACAAATGCTGAGTTATGGTCTTAAGATCACCAAGACCATCATGAGCTTAGGTTTTCCCACTAAGTTTTCACTGAAGCTACCCTTTAAAGGAGGACAACCTTGAACCACAAGGAAGCTGTCTACACACAGGCTGAATAACCGAAAACACTGGGTGGCTATAGTGGACATTATGTTGTGATTTGCCACACGAATCCAGCTGTCAGGAATTTTGACTGTTAGTGAATACAGCTAAAGCTCTCTGGAATTGCTGCCTATTGTACGGCTGCACTCCCATCCTACCACCACTTACCTTGAAGGTAGCCTACAATCCACAATTAAATGGAATAAAAGACTATAAAGCTTCATATCCTTGACTCAGTGGGGATGACAGGTCCATTTTGCCTTCTGCTGACTCTTCCTTCCTCTTTTTTTTTTTTTATTGACATAGTTCCCTATAACTGTCTCTGTTAGACCTCCTATTTTTCAGCATAAAATATATTCAACTCAGAATGTATAGAGTCATTTGTTTTGTACTCATTTGCTATATTCTACAGCAACTATGGTATTTTCTTCAGATTACGAGCATATATTAACTAGTATTACCAAACTGCTTTGAAGACATTTTCTAAAAATGACTTAAGGACGTTTTATAGTCCCTGCTTAATTAACATTGATAACATACTTTATAGAAAGGATTACTTGGGGAGGAATAAAAACAATATATTCAACAGCTATAATGACTGCTTTTAATGCCAAAACATTGAAATAAAATCCCCTTAATATTAAGTCTAGAGTGTTAAAACCTCATATATTACCATTAAATCAGCAGTTGAATGATTGGCCTTTCCCCCAAAATCGTTTGGATAATCTGGTAAAGTGTGAGCCAGAAAAAGACAAAATTTTGATGATTAAGCTAAAACTATGCTTTTTGAATTTATAGGAGGTATAAGTAACATTGAACACAAAATAATAGTATTCCTAATCTCTTATTTTAGGTTTCTTTTTACCTTGATTTTTGGCTAGCTAAAGCCTACCTTGTCAAGATAATGGTCCACTGTCTGTCACTCACCTATCCTGTTACAGAGTGGACTTAAGAAAACTGACAGTTTCCATGAATAACAATCATGCATCCAAAGATGCCTCTCAAAAAGGGCATTTTATTAATGCAAAAGAGACAAGAGCTTTTTTACCTTTCCCCCAGCATTGCCCTCATGCAAGGTGGAGTGTGGACGAGGTTAAGTTCACCTTCAACTACTCTCCTCACTGTATCACAGGGTATCACATCAGACCAGAGATGTCGTCAAGAGTTCTAGTATAAATATTTTCTGGGATAGAGTTTAGATTGTGATATTTCCTCACAAAGCATTCTAAACATTTACTAAATAATAAAAAGGTGTACCTGTGACCATCACTAACTTAGTATTATTATCACTGTTATTATTAACACTTAATTATTGGCTCAGGTTTCCAAAAACAGCTTTACATTAATGTCAAGATAGTCTGCCTATTGCTAAAGCCTTACATATAAAGTTCTACCCTATTGAAGTTTTTGTAAAAATAAATAAAGACCCTTATGTATGTTGTGGGAGTTAATAGTGATACTTGTAGACAGATGGCTAAAGATGTCTAGTTATTTCAAACAACACAATCATTTCTTCATTCACTTTGCATATGATTCTTAAGCCTCTGATTTGTGTAAACCAATCTTTTACATGAGATAAATAGAGCAGCATTGATCTGTTCTCACGAAGATTTTTTCTTTTTTTCTTTTTTTTTTTTTTTTTGGTCAGAGGATGGGGGATGCTCACCAGAGAAAGAAATATAGACAGATAATACGGATGATACATACAAAGATACACAGATAGATGAGAGAGAGAAAGATGCAGAGAGAAAGTGAGAAAGTATCCTGCATGGGGAATGGTCATGCAACAATGCCTACTCCTGCATTTCTCCTTCCTGTTGGGATTTTGGGCACACATGCCCATGTGTCTGGCATGTTTTTCAAGTCATGCAGTGGGAAATCAAACAGTGCAGTCAGTCATCTGGGATGCAGCCCCCTTAACCACCACACCACCAGCTGATCCAGATGATATATTCTAATGTGGCAAGACAGACCATAAATAAAACAATATCTAGTAAGCCACATGGTTTAATAGAAAGTAACTAGTGTCGTAGAATGGAAAAAAAAAAAAAAAACATAGCCAAGAACAAAGGTATGAAGTGCCAAGACCATTGCAATGAGAAATAGAGCAGACAGATAGGACCTCATTGAGAAAATAACAACTAGGCCATCTTGAGGAAGGAGAGATGCCAGGAATATATTCAGAGAAAACCACTTCAAGCAAAAGAAATAGTAAAGGCCAGTGCCTTGAGGTGGGATGATGCTGACATATTATCTAGGCACTATTATTTAATTATTTTAAGTTAAATTGCAATTGTGGCAAGAAGTAGAAAAATTGACAAGTATTTCTTTGGTGTCAAGAGCATTTTCTTCATACAGATATATTTATACACACTCATATATATATATATACATACACACACACACATATATATATCTTTATGTATATCTATATATCTATATCTATACATTCTATATTTATTTATTTAAATTTATTTTTTAAACTTTGACCAGAGACAGAGAGAAAGTGAGAAAGCAGCTGTCAGGTTCAGAACCCAAACCATGGTTGGTCCTGTGAGAGTCCAACACCTTAAACACCACACCACCTACTGTCCCTACATTCTATATCTATAAACATTATTTTACATATTTTCACACACATATATGTGTATCTATATATGTTACATTTGTTCTTATGCATGTAGTGGTGGGAATATGGAGGGAAACACAGGTTTTCAAATTTTCTTCTCCAAGTGGCAATAGCAAAGACTTCAATAGATGTTGTAAAGTATGATCGTAATGGTAATGACAGCATAATTTTAAGAGGTGGCTATATGACAGACACTTCTCTAAATGAATTATGTATATTTACACATTTAATTTTGTAGCAATCCTATTATCATTCTCATTTTATTTTTAATGAGAGAGGGAGGAGAGAGGAGAGAGAGAGGCATTTCAACAGGTTCTCACTCTGTCACAATTCTCCTGCCCCAGCCTTGCAGTTAACTAGGACCACAGTCATGCACTAGCATGTTCAGATTCCTCCAGGAACCAAACCAGGGCCCCAACCACCATACAATGATGCCCTCCCAAAGGCTGAGGTCACTATTCTCATGTTGTAAATAAGTGAATCGTAAGAAAGTTAAGCAGCTTGTGTTACATAACCTAGTAAGTCACACACTTAGCAATTCACACAGCTGGGAAAAATAGAAAGTACCATGTATTGTCCATTTTCCTGAATAATCCATGTAATTATCTCAAATCACGAACCTTTTTGCCTATGTATGCACACTCAAACATGCTCTATTTGAGAATATTGGGAGTGGAAGTTCTGCCCTGTTGGAGCACTTCTTAAATCCATACTGTATGGGCAGCAAGTTGTCTTTTTCAACCACTGTTGTAGTTATAGACATCACTAATCGATTCTGTACTCTTTCCAGGTTCTGTAATTCTGAAAACTATTCTCACAACCATTTTACACAAGCACTCCAGGTAAGCCTGATGATAGACTGGAGTTAGTAATCACATGAAACCCATTTGCCCTCTTGCAAGGAGGTATTAGTGAGCCATCTCAAACAATCTGAGAAGGAATAGATACACACAATAGTATATTTTAGAGAATTCTTTTGTTGGCATTATGGAATACAGTTTGTCTTATGATAATATTGAAAATAAGGATATTAATTAATAGTTTATTGGACAATTCAGGTATGATCTGATGAGGCCCTGGACTCAGATATTAGACGCAGGAATAAGCAAGAGGAGCCAAAGAAGGGAAGCACCCAAAAGGAGAATCTGAGAAGATTTTTAATGACAGAGTATGATGGAAAAAGAGGAGTTGAGTAGATTGACCTTGCTTTATCATTTCAGTTATTCCTTGGTTTGGACCCACAGTATATGTTACATTGCAGTTCAACCAATTAGATCTTTTTTTTTTTTTTTAAGATGATTTTATCTGCTGCTTGTGTGCTTGCATAGAGAGAGAGAGAGAGAAACAGAGACAGTGAGAGGGGAAGTGAAAAACCACTCCTGGGTCACGTCACAATCCCTTCTCTTCCTGGGATTTTGGGCACACGTGCATATTTTTAAGCCATCAAGTCCATGACTTGAACTGCAGTGATCCAGGTGGAAGTCCGGTGACATAATCTCTATGCCATCTGCTGGCAGAACTAGGTCCTTAGAGAAAAGGAACTATTAGCAATATACACAGAAAAGAGCTTAAACAAAGAAAGTCATTCTTGTACTAAAACCATCACTTAGAATCAGATTTAACTCCTGCTTTCGAAATAAAGAGGTTTTGTTTTTGTTTTTGTTTTGTTTTTCATTTTATTTATAGAGCATGTGTGACGGGCAAATAGTTTACACAGCTTATTACCAGAATTAGTAAGCATGCACATCGGAAAAGAAAAGTAAATAAGTAAGTCAGGGTCAAATGGTGGCACACCTGACTTTCAAATAGCATGCCTTTGGAAGAGGTATATCTTTGTATTTGTCTTCTTAAGTTATTATACATTTTTACTATATGTGCAGTGGGGAGAAAAATAAGTCCGGATATTCTTGGTGGCATGGTGATAAAATGCACTCTTGCCAAAGATGACTGACATCAGAAGTTCCAAGGATGACTGACATCAGAAGGTTCTGGTGTCTCTTCCGGAGATCTCCCTGGTATGTGTCCCCCTGATCTAGGCTGGCTGAGGCCGGAAGTGAACCACCAATACTCTGTTGGAAGCACTGTCTCTCTGTCTCTTTATCTCTCTGTGTCTCTCTTGCTTGTGGAAGAAATGAAAAAACAAACAAGGAACAAAAATGACTAAGTCAGAGTATAGATTCTTCTCTTGTCTCTGGCAAAATAAAACATACATATCACCATTTATATATATAATTCAATCATATTAAGTCAATGGGACCAGCAGTTAGCATAATAGCTATGTCACTGGAATCCCACGTAGTCGACCACGGTTCAAGTCCCTGACCTGGTGGCTTAAACTAACGCCGGGCATGTGTGCATGCATGCCCAAGATCCCGAGAAGAGAATGGAGGAGAAAGGATTGCGGTGTGGCCATCCCCACTGGAGGGTGATTTCTCGCTTTCTATCTCTCTGTCTCTCTCTGTCTTTCGGGCGAACACACATGCCCTATAGCAAAAAACTCTCAAAAAAAAAGTAAATATTCCCAACCAATAATTTTATATTACATGCAAATTTTATATTCAAGAATTAATGAGTATTAGCCATTATTTATTTAGGACATACTGAATATGTTGCTTGTTGCATATCCAAATAAAAAAAGTATTTTACCCTATTTTTCAAATTCTAAGTACAATTCATGCAGCTAGATGTTGAATTAAAGTTCAGTAAAATCAATTGTGTTCCACTGATACGGGTATACTAAGTAATAAAGTCATTGACCTCTATTTTGTTGTCCCCAAGCTAGAATTTTATGTTGCTTCTGACGGAAAAGGTTAGTCCAGAAGTTTTGGTTTGAAAATGATACATGGAATTTATATGTTTCATTTTTAATATGAATTACTTCAGGCATACCAGGTATAAATAAAATAAGCTTATAAAGCCTTGTCTTGCCATCTTCAGTTAGTAACTGAGTTATCAATACTTTCAAAGCCCAGTCTTTTTTTCATTTTCGTATTTATTTATTGTTACATTCGATCACTATATATCTTTACAGCATACAAAGTGAATTTTCTCCACATGAATACACTGTATATTAGTACAGTCAAAGATTTTACTCTACACATTATCATCAGCAGATAACTTTCCATTTTTGTTTCCCTTAAATGTTTTGCCTCTATTTTCCCCTTGATTCCCTTCCTTCCAACATTCCCATCTCCTCCCACACTGTCTCTAGTATCCACAGTAGGTCTCCACGGTTTTATACATTCCACTCTTTCTGATTCTGCAGACTCAGTGGGGAAAAGAAAATCTCTTTAGCAAATGTTGCTGGAAAAACTGGGTATCTACCTGCAGAAAAATAAAACTGGACGCCTGTCTCTCACCATTAACCACAATCGACTCAAAATGGATTAAAATCTTAACATAAAACCTCAAAGCCCACTATCTTAAGTGCTCTTTCTGAACCTTCCGGGTATAGTGGCAAACATACATTTTGAAACAAACACTGTCCATGAAACATGAAGGTACATATCTGTTGTAACTATAATGTAACTATAATTATTAAAATATTTATGATTCTGCCCTTGTCACATAACACATTGCTATTATGCAAATTTGCAGTGCTGAATTACTTATCAACAGGAGCTATATGGAAACAATATTCGTATTGATTACAAGTACTGTAGATGTAAACAATGTATCTTGTCATTTATCTAGCTAACATATTTTGTTCATGTTGAATGTTTGAAGGTGATGATCATAATGATGATAATAATGTTGGTGATCATTTTTTGCTTTGATGAATAATTAAGCCTCCTTGCTTCTCTCATTTAAATTCAACAATATTTATTGAGTGGCTTTTATGAGCCACATACTGATAGATGCGGAAAAATACAAATAGTAAGAATAGCATCAATGATATCAATTTGCATTCATTTTAACTTTGTGCATTCTCTCAGACATTATTGTAAGATGGTATATGCATTCACTCATTTAATTTTAGTCAAAACCCTCTTTACAGATGAGGCAGATGTCACATGCCCTGTTCAAAGTCACAGAGCTAGTCAGCAGAAGAGCCAGGATTCAAGCACCAGCTGGATAGCAAGATACCTAAGCCATCATCTTTTACTTTATAGGAACTCCCAGTAGAATCTATACAACAAATGACTCTATGCAAGAAATTCAGAGTAGCATGCACAAAATATAGAACATGTTATCTTTGGAGATGAGACAATTAACTTTCAGGAGGGAGCTGACCTTCTTTTTTGAGAGGTTTTTGCTATAGGGCACATGTGCTTGCCAGAAAGACAGAGAGAGACAGGGAGATAGAAAGCGAGATGGGACCAGCAGTTAGCATAATGTCTATGTTGCTGGACTCCCACATAGTCGTCTGCAGTTTGAGTCCCGGACCCGGTGGCTTAAACTCACGCCGGGTGCGTGTGCGTGCGTGCCCAAGATCCCAAGAGGAGAATGGAGGAGAAAAAATTGTGGCGTGGCCATCCCCCCCACCCCCGGGGAGTGATTTCTCGCTTTCTGTCTCTCTGTCTCTCTCTGTCTGTCTTTCTCACTTTCTGTCTCTCTGGCAAGCACACACTCTCTATAGCAAAAACCTCTCCAAAAAAAGGAAAAAAAAAAAAAAGAAAGAAAGTGAGAAATCACCCCCCAGGGGAGATGGCCACGTCACAATCTCTTCTCTTCCATTTTCCTCTCAGGATCTTGGGCACTCACGCACACGTGCCCAGCATGAGTTTAAGCCACCAGGTCAAGGATTCAAACTGCTGTTGGCTACATGGGAGTTCAACGACATAGCCATTATGCTAACCACTGGTCTCTGTCATAGCCTTTTTAAAAAGGAAAGGTTTCTTTCTAGGTGTTCGAAAGAGAAAACAAGAGGCAGTTTTTAGCACAAAGATAAATGAACTGACATTTTATAAAGAGCCCACTAGGTAACCATGTGCACTTATCAGCTGGAAGTAGAGGATAGTCTGTAGACCATGGAGTAGAGGAGCTAAAGAGGAAACAAAAGGAATTCTGAATCGTTGTAAGTTAGGAATGACAGCAGGAAAGGATGGGGGGATCTAATATTTGGGACCTGGAATGAGTGAGAATAGGTAGCCAATGAAAATATGGAAAATTAAGAAGAAAGACACGACGGGTATAAGTGGATATGTTTCATATGCTATACTATACAGATCTATAAAGATCCTATACCAGAAGCAGGTTTGTGGTGAGAAAGTCACTCAGATTTTCAGTTCAAAATAATGAAGAGCCTCCATAGTTGACTGACTCCCAATTTTATCTGTTACATGTTGTTCAATATTTCATTTATTCTGAATAAGGTATTACTGCTGTTGTTATTATTATGATTATTGAAATTTTAAGAGCCCCAGCTGTGGTGGTGTAGGCAGGACAACAGCACTGTGTCACACTAGATCCACAAAGGATGCCTGGGTTCAGATCCCGGTTCAACCTGAATATCCAGATGCATATGTGCACATCTGTGATCCTGGTTGACTAGAAGGCTGGGAGAGGATTATGCTATAGCACGGTCCTATAAAAAATCTCTCTCTCTCTCTCTCTCTCTCTCTCTCTGTCTCTCTCTCTCTCTCTCACACACACACACACACACACACATAAACACATATTTTTAAAAAAGTAAAAAGAAAAACAGTACTTTTCAACAAACATAGTGACTACAATTTAATAGGTTAGATTAAGAATACCATAGTTTACTCATAAAGTAAATTGACATGTTTTGAAGCTATTTTTATAAAAGCAATATAAAAATATTCAAGTAAGAAAAAATCGTTTTTATTGAGAAGAAAGATTAGTTAAGGGATTATTTTTTTTTCTTTAAGGAATGAAATTTGTCAAATCAGTAATTTATGTCTTTTCATCTTTAATCCTCCCTATTACGTGCTTATAAGAATACAATAAATGATGGATAAATATAAAAATACTCACTCTAGCTAGGAAGTTAATAGTGAATTTTTATTTCAATGAGTCATCACAGAATCCTTCATTTTGATAAGGTTTCAAATACTGTCAAAAAGTTGTTTCTTTTTATATAGTTTACATTAAAAAATAAGAGTGCTTTCTTTTGTTTACTATTGAATAATGTATAGATTCTATGGTTTTAAATTTTACTGGCTTTTGAAAGGCTGGAAGGCATAGCTAAGATTTTTTTTAATAGAGCAAAAAGTAGTAAAGTGCAGAATAGTTTTTTGAAAATTAAATGTTTCTTTCAAAAGAAAAAGTGAGTTTAGAATGTTATATTTTTCAAAAAGCTTTTACAAAACCCTACTTTTAAACATAGGACTAAGCCTGCATTTTTCTACTAACCCATCCTCATGTTCTCCTGTTTCCTTTTGAAATAAAAATCTAAAGACAAATTGACTTTCAAATAGTATGCCTTTGGAAGAAGTATATCTTTGTATTTGTCTATTAAGTTATTACAAATTTCTACTATATGTGCAGTAGGGAAAAAATAAGTCAGGATATTCTTTCTGATTGGATTCATATTATGTAAAGTATCAATTCTAAAGCCTGCAGTTACTTGTCTCAGCTCCATGGGGGAGCCAAAACCATGATCTTCACATTTTCTTTTGAATTAAAAGCAACATCTATATGAATCTTGAAAATTTATGCTGAATTATAGTAGTTAATATTTCATAAAATATGTTTAAAAATAATGTATTTATCCTGCAACTATATTAGTAATGGAGTGGCAATTCAGAGTCACAATTTGATTGGCTGGTTGGTTACTTTATTAATGCAATCAATTACATCACAACAATGCCACGAAGAACACAGATTTTGGGAAATAGATGAGGAAATATCAAAAAAACTTTACAGAAAATATTTTTATGAATTTATAGGTTACATTCTGTGTAAAAAGGAAAAAAAAATGTCTGTTGCAAACACTTTAAAAGCAGGCTGAAAATGTGTATAAGAAAGTTTTTTTAAGAAAGAAAACCAGACATGCGGTTTAGTATTTTGTTCAATTATTGCTAGGAGTCTGCAAGTAAAAACTGCTGAATCTAGTATTTACTGATTAATAAGACTTTGCATTTTAATGAGACCTTTCACACTGAATTTGCTTTTCAAACATAAACTAATTCTCAAAACACTTCAAGGAGGCCAACCTCTCCTCTTTCACTGAAATAGAGAAACTGAGGCTACAGGTCAAATACTTTTTCTTTTTCTTTCTTTCTTTCTTTCTGTGTGTGTGTGTGTGTGTGTGTCAGACAGGACATTTTATCGAAAAAAATAAGAATTACCTGATCTGCTTTAAAATCGTGCCTTTGCATATTATTGTTTCAAAGTCAGAGTAAAAAGAAAATTATCTTCCTATAATTTTTTAATACTTTAGGGTTATCACATGCTATACCTTAACAAGTGCATCAATATATATTTTTAAAAACTTTTCATTACTTAATTATTCCATTAACAATATTTTGGGCAATTTAAAAGCAGATTGAAGACATAAATTAAAGAACAAACCAACTAAAAAAGAAATAGAAAATAACACTCACTGGGCTTCATTAGCACATCAATTTACCTAATATTTAAGTACACAGGACTTTGTTTTACAAGATAATATGAAGGCTAGTTTTGAGGACTATATTTCTTGCATGACTATAAGCTATCCTCACATAATGTAAATAGATCAAGTTCTTTCCTTCCATAGGCATTAGAGGAGGAAATGAGCTAGAAGTTAAGAAAGATGATAACAAACTCCTAGTTTCTAAAAGCGATTATGTAAAGTTTGTTTTAGTTACTGAATTACATCGTGTAAAATTAGTATGTGTGTGTGTATATATGCATAAGGTGTGTGTGTACGTAAGTTCACAAAGAATGAATTAAAGTATGAGTTTCTTCTTTTGTGAAAAGTTTTTGAAATATGTAGATAGCTTTTTATAATATGCATTTTCCATCAGCTTTTTTCTTTCTTTAATTTGCCAGGAGGGCATGCACTGAGAGAGACAGAGAAAGAAAACAGAAAGAGAGAAATAAAGTGAGAAATCTTTCCATAGGGAGAGGGGTTCTCAGCCATCCCTTCTCCTTTGGGCCCTCCTTTTGGGATTTGGGGCACACACAAACATCTGCTCCTGGCATGTTTCTCAGTTTGATGGATCTGAGACTCAAACTGTGAGGTGGGCTACGCTGGATTCAGCTATCTTAACCACCACCCCATTGACTGTCCTCCACGAGCTTTTTTGAAAATCACGCATATATATTGTTTGTGTGTGTGCATTTGTATATATAATATTTTTAAAGAATTATTTAATTTTAGGGACTAGCAGTTAGCATAGTGGCTATGTCGCTGGACTCCCACGTAGTCGACTGCAGTTCGAGTCCTGGACCCAGTGGCTTAAAACTCACGCCAGGCACGTGTGCGTGTGTGCCCAAGATCCTGAGAGGAGAATGGAGGAGAAGGGATTGCGGCATGGTCATCCCCCTGGGGGGTGATTTCTCGCTTTCTATCTCTCTGTCTCTCTCTGTCTGGCGAGTGCACGCACCCTATAGCAAAAACCTCTCTCTCAAAAAAAGAATTATTTAATTTTATGTATTACTATTACTATTTTTAAATTTACTACAGGGTACATGCACTCACCAGAGAGAATCAGAAAGAGAGAAGGGAAATGAGAAAGCAGGCTGCCATGTCCAGTTCTCAAATCACGGTCAGCCATGTGGAAGTCCAGCATCTTACCACCATGCCAACCACTGGCCCCATATATTTATATATATCATTTGTGTCTTAGATTGTGCATCTGTTTTCTTTTCTTTTTTTTTTTTTTGCTATAGGGTGCGTGCACTTGCCAGAAAGACAGAGAGAGACAGAGACATAGAAAGTGAGAAATCACCCCCCAGGAGGGATAGCCACACTGCAATCCCTTCTCCTCCATTCTCCTCTTGGGATCTTGGGCATGCACGCACACGTGCCCGGTGTGAGTTTAAGCTGCCGGGTCCAGGACTTGAACCGCGGTCGACTACATGGGAGTCCAGCGACATAGCCATTATGCTAACTGCTGGTCCCATTCTGTTTTCTTTAAAAAAAAAAGAATTATTTTATTTATTTATTTACTTATTTATTTTTCACATGAGTTTTGCCAAAGAAAGACAGAGAGGGAGAGAGAAGAAGAGTGAAAAAGTAAGCCACCAGGTCCGGGACTCAGACTGCATTCAGCATGTGGGAATTCCAGAGCCTTAACCACCAGGCCACCTGCTGAGCACTGTGCATCTGGTTTCTTAAAGTCATTGTGTAAAATTTATTTTAGTTACTATCAGCCCTTCTTGGTAAATCACTTTGTATTTACTGTGTATATACAAACACAGACGCAAATGCACACGTGTTAGTGTGTTAATATCTTGGTTATTTTGATGTCAAGGACTTCTCTGTGTTAAGCGTAATTCTATATAGTTGGAGTTGAAGGGCTGGAAATGCAAGATTGAATAAGATTCCATCCCAGGCTGGCCCACAAAGAACTTGATGGGAAAGAAATATAATAGGAATTACCCGATATATGTGATTGGCCTGGCATTTCACTTAATAAAATTTGCAGTTTTATTTCACTTTGCAAAAATATTAAAAGCAAAATATGTATATACAAGCTAAGAAAGAAAGAGAAAACCAATCAAAATTCATGTGAGATTTGGGAAAAACTCCACAGATTTCCCCTCAACCCAGTATTTTTTTTTTCTTGTTTATACCTTAAAATTAGAATCATACCTGGGCCAGCCTGTGGAGTGGTGGTTAAGGCAGCTGGATCCCACATGACCCACATGGCCAACTGCCTGGTTTGAATCCCAGACCAGCACTTTTAGAACTATGCTAAGTGTATGAATAGGGGTGGCCCAAATCTCAAGAGGAGAATGGAGGAGAAGGGATAGGGGCATGGCCAGCCCCTCTTAGGGGTAATTCCTCACTTTCTATCTGTTTCTCTCTCTCTCTCTCATTAGCTAGCACAATGCCCTCTTGTAAATTAAAAAAAAAAAAAAGAAAAAGAAAGAAAGAAAGAAAGAAAGAAAGAAAAGAGAAAGAATCTTATCTTTAAATTCTAAACAATTATTTGTCAACCTTTCTTGTTTTTCTTATCTTCTCTTGTTTTTCTTCTTGTTGCTTCCATTTGCCCAGCCTGTTCAGTAACTTAACTATTTGAACACATCAAAACAGGCATCAAGATGCATAATAGTTCTCTTCTCTGGGTAATTTCTCGTAGTTCCATGCTCACAAAACTTCTGCTCAGGGCTCACAAGAAGTAAACCCAGTAGCTCAAGCACATCAGTGGTCGTTGCTATTGCATGAAACAGAAAATGGAAAAGATAAAATATGAAGAGGATATTTTACCTAAAGTGAAATATGTTTAATTTTCCTTAAAAGTAACAGCATTCTCCAGGAATATAAGATTGTGTGTGTGTGTGTGTGTGTGTGTGCTATAAGGCACTGACTCGCTGGAGAGCAAAAGAGAAAAAGTGAGAAGATACTCACCAGGGAGAGGGCCATACTGCAATCTCTTTTCCTCCATTCTTCTCTTGGTGAGCACGCGCACAAGTTTTTTTCAGGCCACCAGGTCCTGGACTGAAACTACAGTCAGCCATGTGGGCCCAGCAGCCTTAACCGCCATGCCACCAGCTCATCGATAACTACGATTTTTAAATTCACCTTTACATTCTCTTAATGGTCAAGGGTATTTTTCAAAATTGAGTTTTACCAGAGTGACCTATGTGTATAGATTGGGAACTAAGTTAATCAATCATAGAACCAGAATTTAAATAAAATGCTTGCAAATTAGGTAAAAGCTTATTCTCTGTAATCCCTAATAGATTAATGGATTGGTGATTTTTCATTAATTACAAAATAGTGTTCAATTGTTCAATTGTATATCCAGTTATTCAGTGATTCATTCCTCCAACAAACTGTATTGAATACATAAATGTCCCATCCCTGTTTGGCATTTGAGTGAGACATTATCCACTTTCAAGGCATTTGTCTGGGAAAATAGTTTTTCCATTGAATGGGCTATAAAACTATGATAGTATGTATGCAAAAAATCCTATAGGGTTAAGCATGAGGAAATCAGCTATTCTAGGAAAAATTTGTGGGGAAATAATATGAGCTTTATGATAGAGTGAAAAAGATTTTAACACACAGAACTATGACTGATGGACAGAGCATTAAAGTAGCCCAGTGCCTCAGAGGGGAGCATGCACCAGAGGCAAAACCATGAAGTTATGAGGATGAATTGCAGATAAAATCTCCTTATTACTTTTCATCTATTTGCAATTCTGTAGTAATAACAAGTGGAATTATAAATCATATTAATTTTCCCCTCAAACTGAACACTGAAAAAGAGAATTAATACATAAGGAATAAAATTCCATACATAGCTTCTTTTACTTCAAAGGATGAGAATGCCTAACATTTCTAATAGTTAGTTTCATAAGAAACAGATATTCATAATAAAAGAGAATGAGTTGGTGTGTAAACCAGTAGTGGGTCTTGTCTGATGAAAATATAAGTGTTTTAATTTATCTTTTTATTCCCTTTAATTTCCAGAGGGCCAGCACACTCACCAGAAAGAGAAAGAGAAAAAGAGAAATAGAACTCAGCCCCCATAGGGTGCGGTCACCCTGCAATCCGTTTTCCTCCCTTTTCCTTTGTTATCAGGATTTGGGACATGTAAGCACACATCCACAGCATGTTTTTTCAAGTCAACAGGGGTGGGATTTGAACTGCAGTCAACCATATGGGTTCTGGATCCTGACACACTGTGCTTAACCACTGCACTATGGAACTGAACCTACAAAATGTTTAGTATTAAAATATTTTCTAAATATTCATAAGATGCCTACACACACACACACACATATATATATATATATGTATGTATGTATGATGTATGATATATATATATACATATATATATGATAGAATTGACTCACTTAGGAAATTTATTAAATACTCTGATGCTTATCTTTAGGCTTCATTCAAGATCTCTAATTTAGATCACATATGGGATATCACTGGTTAGAACACTAGAAAAAGAGAGAAAGAGAGGAGGAAACTAATACATATCCCAGGAAACAGGCCAGAGGACTTTATATAGATTAATGCATTTAATGTCTTCTTTTCAATATTTGGATTAAAAAGAGAAAGAATCTTATCTTTAAATTCTAAACAATTATTTGTCAACCTTTCTTGTTTTTCTTATCTTCTCTTGTTTTTCTTCTTGTTGCTTCCATTTGCCCAGCCTGTTCAGTAACTTAACTATTTGAACACATCAAAACAGGCATCAAGATGCATAATAGTTCTCTTCTCTGGGTAATTTCTCGTAGTTCCATGCTCACAAAACTTCTGCTCAGGGCTCACAAGAAGTAAACCCAGTAGCTCAAGCACATCAGTGGTCGTTGCTATTGCATGAAACAGAAAATGGAAAAGATAAAATATGAAGAGGATATTTTACCTAAAGTGAAATATGTTTAATTTTCCTTAAAAGTAACAGCATTCTCCAGGAATATAAGATTGTGTGTGTGTGTGTGTGTGTGTGTGCTATAAGGCACTGACTCGCTGGAGAGCAAAAGAGAAAAAGTGAGAAGATACTCACCAGGGAGAGGGCCATACTGCAATCTCTTTTCCTCCATTCTTCTCTTGGTGAGCACGCGCACAAGTTTTTTTCAGGCCACCAGGTCCTGGACTGAAACTACAGTCAGCCATGTGGGCCCAGCAGCCTTAACCGCCATGCCACCAGCTCATCCATAACTACGATTTTTAAATTCACCTTTACATTCTCTTAATGGTCAAGGGTATTTTTCAAAATTGAGTTTTACCAGAGTGACCTATGTGTATAGATTGGGAACTAAGTTAATCAATCATAGAACCAGAATTTAAATAAAATGCTTGCAAATTAGGTAAAAGCTTATTCTCTGTAATCCCTAATAGATTAATGGATTGGTGATTTTTCATTAATTACAAAATAGTGTTCAATTTTATATCCAGTTATTCATTGATTCATTCCTCCAACAAACTGTATTGAATACATAAATGTCCCATCCCTGTTTGGCATTTGAGTGAGACATTATCCACTTTCAAGGCATTTGTCTGGGAAAATAGTTTTTCCATTGAATGGGCTATAAAACTATGATAGTATGTATGCAAAAAATCCTATAGGGTTAAGCATGAGGAAATCAGCTATTCTAGGAAAAATTTGTGGGGAAATAATATGAGCTTTATGATAGAGTGAAAAAGATTTTAACACACAGAACTATGACTGATGGACAGAGCATTAAAGTAGCCCAGTGCCTCAGAGGGGAGCATGCACCAGAGGCAAAACCATGAAGTTATGAGGATGAATTGCAGATAAAATCTCCTTATTACTTTTCATCTATTTGCAATTCTGTAGTAATAACAAGTGGAATTATAAATCATATTAATTTTCCCCTCAAACTGAACACTGAAAAAGAGAATTAATACATAAGGAATAAAATTCCATACATAGCTTCTTTTACTTCAAAGGATGAGAATGCCTAACATTTCTAATAGTTAGTTTCATAAGAAACAGATATTCATAATAAAAGAGAATGAGTTGGTGTGTAAACCAGTAGTGGGTCTTGTCTGATGAAAATATAAGTGTTTTAATTTATCTTTTTATTCCCTTTAATTTCCAGAGGGCCAGCACACTCACCAGAAAGAGAAAGAGAAAAAGAGAAATAGAACTCAGCCCCCATAGGGTGCGGTCACCCTGCAATCCGTTTTCCTCCCTTTTCCTTTGTTATCAGGATTTGGGACATGTAAGCACACATCCACAGCATGTTTTTTCAAGTCAACAGGGGTGGGATTTGAACTGCAGTCAACCATATGGGTTCTGGATCCTGACACACTGTGCTTAACCACTGCACTATGGAACTGAACCTACAAAATGTTTAGTATTAAAATATTTTCTAAATATTCATAAGATGCCTACTTACACACACACACACACACACACACACATATATATATATATGTATGTATGTATGATGTATGATATATATATATACATATATATATGATAGAATTGACTCACTTAGGAAATTTATTAAATACTCTGATGCTTATCTTTAGGCTTCATTCAAGATCTCTAATTTAGATCACATATGGGATATCACTGGTTAGAACACTAGAAAAAGAGAGAAAGAGAGGAGGAAACTAATACATATCCCAGGAAACAGGCCAGAGGACTTTATATAGATTAATGCATTTAATGTCTTCTTTTCAATATTTGGATTAGAAAGCTGAGTCAGTCTTCCCACTGCTATTAGTGTGGCTATTTCCATGGGGCTTCACTAATACTTTAAGTATTTTCTATTTAACAGATCGAAAGTTCAGTTACAGAAAATTTTAAATTCTAAATATCTGGTTGGACCCACAAACTACATGTTGACAAGTTTGGCTACCTAGATTATAAACAAGGAGTTGAGTTTTGTTTTAATTAAATAAAGATTTGTTTGAATTTATTTTATTGCATGGGTTAAAATCCTTTTTCCTTCCCCTCAGTATTTTTAATTCCATGAAAAAGTTAAACAGATATAAAACAATGATACTAGGCTGTGTGAGCACACATGCATGCCTGAAATTCCAAGAAGAGAATGGAGGAGAGGGGACTGCAGTGGCCATCCAATCAGGGAGATGCTGCTTTCTCATTTTCCCTGTCTCTCTCTTTCTCCATCTCTCCCAGTGAGAACACATGCTCTGTAAGAAGTTTTTCAAAACACAAGCAATGTACTACATAAAAATATTTTACATAAAAATATATGAGTGTATTAAAAATGTATGCAAAATGTTCACATAAAATCTTTTTTAATAAATGCTGCTGTTGGGACTAGCAGTTGGAGTTGCTGAACCCCCATGTAATTGACTGAGGTTCAAGTCCTGGACCCAACAGTTTAAAACTCATGCTGGGCATGTGTGAGTGCATCCCAAGATCCCAGGAAAAGAATTGAGTAGAAGGGATTTTAGCATAGCCATCTTCCCTGGGGGCTGATTTCTTGCTTTCTGTCTCTCTGTAACTCTCTGTGTTTCTGGTGAGTGCGCGTGCCCTATAGCAAAAATCTCTCATAAAAAAAAAAAAAGTTGCTCTTTTTTCCAGTCTATATTGTCAATATAAAGTTACCTAAGAAGGTTTGCATATGTTTGAAGTCATATTAAAATATCCATGTATACTGCTGGTATGTTTAAAACATCTCAGGCCAGCTACAGTGATGCAAGCAGTAGCTGTGGTGTGATTCTCCAGTTGCATAGGAGACCTATGTTTTATTCTCAGACACCGAAACAGGGCAGATACAGTGGTGCATGGCTGCAATCTTAGCTAACTGAAAGACTGGGGCAGGGCTATCTCTCTACCTCTGTCCTTTCCTTACTTAAAAATATAAACAGTCAGCTCAGTGGCCTAATGGTTAAAGGAGCCAAATCCCACATGGCTGACCTCATGGTTCAAACCCTTATACTGGTGTATTGAAAAACATGGTAGGTCAATGTGCCTGAATACTCCAAATCCTGACAAGATGGAGAAATGGAAGAGAAGAGATTGAGGTGTGACCATGCCCCATTGAAGGATGCCTTTTTCCTCTAGTCTCTTTCTCCCTCTCTCTCTCTTTCTGTCTCTGGTGAGTACATATGTCTCTGGAAAATTTTTTTTCAAAAATAGTTTTTCATGACTTTTTCTTAGGACTTAAACCTTACCCAGAGAAAAAATTTTCCTATAATTAAATAGTGGAATTTATTCTTTCTTGTGTTTGTAGAACCTTTTATTTTTTCTTAATATAGTTTTTCTACCTTTGGAAATATAGTCTAACTCAAGAAAATGGAAATTAGTACTATTTTTCTTTATTCTTCTTTTTTGTCCTTATAACCTTATAATATTTTTATCAAATGTTAATCTATAGCTATTTGATTTATTTTTCTATATTTATGTATGCATACTTAAAAATGATATTTGGAGTAAACATTGTCTACTGAGTAAGCCTACTTAGCAACAAATTTGCATCATCATCAACTCTGCTTCAATTCCCTCATGCAGTAATTTATGTACTTTACACACAGATAGAAATTTATGTCTTTTATAAAATTAATTTACTTTACACAAGTATATATGCATGATATAAGTATATATTTGAAAAAAGATTCAAAACAGGTGTTATAGAAAAAACTAGGCCTGATAGGATCTGCATATCTGTATCTTGCAGAAAAACAGATTTATATCTACACATGAAGGGAAATACAAAATCTGTTAGCAAACTGGGAGGTTGGTCATGAGGAGAAGAGTTCAAAATTGAAACTCAGTGTCACAGAAGAAAACTGAGTTAGAAAATCTAGAAATTAATGATCTGGAGTAGCAGGAAAAGACTGGTCACTTAGACTATGTTAGCAACTTTTTCTAATGGGGAAACTGAGATAGGCAAGTCTGAGAAGGATTTTCAAAGTCAGCTTTAAAGAACTATAAAAAATGACCTAGAGATTTTATATTTATTCCTCTGAGTTTAGCGGTGAGATTGATTCCAGAAATTGGAATTGATTGACCTGAGTTTAAAGAAGGGCCAACTAGGTCCAGCCTGAATGCAGGAGTAGAAGAGGAAAGGCCTTGGCAGGTCATTACAACAAAGAAGGTCATGGAAACCAGCCAAAGGTGTCCACTTTGTTTATTGGGTCTCTGGACCATCAAAGTAATCATAAAGTTATAGAGCTATAATGTGTATATAATCAGTCTTATTAATTTACTGTTACATTGCAATCATTTAGTGACTACTTTATTTGTAGCTACAGGTCATATGATGTGATGGAGTAGACATTAAATATGTTTAGTAGCCAATATTATATTAAATATGTGTTACCATATTTAAAAGAAAAAGTAAATATACTAACTAAAATATGGATGATTAATCTAAAATTTGCTTAGATCTTCTTTAAAAAAGAAAACATCCATTTAAAAAGAATATTTCTATTATAACTTTCACTAGTCAAGTTAATTTGATAAGTTGAACATTCAAATTATTAGTCCTGTTTAGCTGATTATTTTATCCCTCATTTTAAACAGCCAAACCACTAATGTGTTTCTTTAAGCATCTATAATGTAAAGCTGGCAAGAGTAAGCTGGATTTCAGAAAAAAATTCATAGCAACATATTGATTGAGGTGGCTTTCATTAATATTTTATCTTCATAACTATTCCTTATTCCCCATATAAACTTCAGTCAGCACAACTGACTCGGAGTGCTTTGCAATGTCTGTCACCAGATTTTTCTGGTGGTAGCAGTGTAGATCTGTACCTGAGTTCTAGGGAATAAAGAGCGATACGACTAAAAATTTACAAGATCATTTTCTTTGTAAAATATTTAGGACACAAGGAATTGTAACTTTATTATCCGGTGAGCAGTGTTTCACAAAACTAGAAAGCATGCAATTTACATAACAGTATGGGTGTAAACATGGGTAGAGAAGAGAAATACCCAGTGCTGTGTATTTTTGTGGTATTCTCATATAATTGATTTCTCGGTCACACAGTAAGGCTAACCCTTTACAAATGGAACATGTTTCTACCTGATGGTGGTAATGTCTGGGAGTATATTGTTCTGAGCAATGGTCATCCTAAGAGAAGGTAAATAGGCAAAGAAATAATGAAAGACAGAGAGAGAAGAGTTGATGCTGATGACAGCTTCCCATCATTATGCATTATGATGCATGCCACCATCTTTGCTGAAAATGACGTGTATACACCATCCCTAATTTGATTATCACACACCACATGCATGCTTTAGAAAACCATGTCATATGTCATGAAGATGTACAACAATTAAATTTGAATAAGAAGTTATAAAATAAAAAGAAAGGAGATGAGAGTTAAAGATGTAAAGATTAAGGTCCTGCGTTTGACTGGGCTATTCTTACTCAAATACAGACCCCAAAGACAACAGTTGACCCAATTTGGGCTGCTATGGCAATAATGTCAGACTATGAAGAGAAGGCAGGAGTAAAGATGAGAACTCTAAGGTGAATGGAGAAAATAAAATTACGTGGATCAGATTTTGTTGTTTTATGTTACTCTCTGTCTTTCATCTATTTATCTTTTGTTATCCCTTTCCTCTCCTCCATTAATTATCTAAATGATGCAGTACTATCCACCTGTACTATGAAGAATTAATGAAAAATTATAGCTCCATCTTTGAGTATTTAAAAGAAAAATCCCTCCTCTTGGTCATTGTAGTGGTTACAATATAAATCTGTGAGGTTCTAAAAGAGCCCCAACTTCCCTTCTCCATGTGGAGAAAATTTGCCACTATCACCATTATTATTTTTAGATAACCACACTTGATATTTAGCATGGGAAATAGCTGATTTTCTGGACAGGACATAAGAAGAGCCTGGATGATCTGAAGAGCTTGTTTTGAAAGTGCCAAGATGGAAGAGGACCAGAGTAACTAGCCTGAAGGTTTGCTTAGACATTGGATGTAAATACCCCTCAGTGTTCACATAAACAGAATATTCAAGTATTATCAGAGACTCAATCTGAAAGATTTCTAGTTTAGGTACTTAGGAGACCAGTTAAGTGATGAAAACTTTGTCTTGTCAATGAAAAGATGCAGTCAGTTTTTGAATAAAATGGCTAAACCTAGATTGATCAAATCTCCAATAACTTCTAGTCCATAGAGTTAGACAATTGAGTTACTTAATTCTCAAAAGTCTGACTTATAATCACAATTACATTTTCTGTACATGAATTTATATGAGTTTGGAGCACGTAAGCTTCTCTCTTTTGAAGTTTATTAAGGTCAGAAGGAACAAAATAAGCCTGTAACCCGTATAGAGAACTTTAGTATTTCTTTCTGTGTTTTTTCTTTTCTCTGATATTTGCTAACTAATTAAGTATATTGTTTCTGAGAAAAACGGGAAATATGTAAAGTTGTTCCTCTACATTGAAAGGAAAGGTTATTTAAGAGAAGGATTTTAGTTGAGAAATCCTTTAATTATAAAAATTAATTGCTATACATCACGTTGATAATCTATAAAAAATCTTATTAAATTGATTGCTCTCAAATTTCAGTACTATGAACATGAATAGGGCTCCCATTGCTTTTAGTGATACATTTAATAATGTTAGAATGTGATGAGATATGAAGATCGTCTTAACCATGAATAATTAAAGAAATGGGGACCAGTAGATGGCATAATGGTTATGTGATTGAATTTTCACATAGTTGACTGTGGTTCATATCCCAGAAAAGTCACGCAGGGCTTATCTCCTCTTCCGAGAGAAGAATGGAGAAGAAGGGATTGTGATGTGGCCATCCCCCCAGGGGTGATGAACGAGACTTTCTGTCTCTCTCTCTCTCTCTCTCTATCTCCAGTGAGCACATGCACCCTATAGCAAAAATCACCCCCTAAAATAAAGAAATAAATAATAATTAAAGAAATAAAGAGCAAGGATAGGCCAGCAGGTGTCATGGTGGTTTCGGAGCTGGATCCCACATTATCAACCGTGAAAGTTTAAGTCTCAGATCTGGCAGCTTAAAACACACATTGAGAGGAGAAAGGATGTGGTATGGCCATCTCCCTGGGGGTGATTTCTTACTTTCCCTTTCTCTTTCAGCCATGTGTGTACACACATGAACTCACACGCCCTATGAGAAAAATCTAAAAAAAAAAAACAAAAACGCCAGGCCCAGGCTATGTTGTAACAATAGTTTAATCTAAAACAACATATATATATATATATTTTTTTTGAGAGGTCTTTGCTACAGGGTGCCTGCATTTGCCAGAAAGACAGAGAGAGAGAGAGAGAGAGAGAGAGAGACAGAAAGTGAGAAATCATCCCCTGAGAGGGGATGGCCACACCACAATCCCTTCTCCTCCATTCTCCTCTCAGGATCTTGTGTATGCACGCACACGCGCTGGCGTGAGTTTTAAGCCACCCACGGGTCTGGGACTCAAACCGCGGTCTACTACATGGGAGTCCAGCGACATAGCCATTACGCTAACTGGTGGTCCCAATCTAAAACAATATTTAATGTGCCTACCTACTGAAACAAAGATACAAAAAATAAACACTGGAAATCAAAACAAATGTAAAAAGGCACTATAAACAGTCCTTGTCACTATTCTATTTTTTTCTAAGCTGCTACACAAGTCAACCAGCTTAGCTTTCAATCACATGTAACTAGGATATAGACACCCAAAATAATCAGGGTCTAAATTTGCTATAAATCTGAAAGCCAGTTTGATCAAAATTGAATGTATAAGGCACAACTATAGGAACAACTAATAGAAACATAGCAACGAATGCGTGAGAGTGTGAGTGTGTGTGTGTGTGTGTGTGTGTGTGTTATGATTCTTAGCTGAGCAATAGCAGAAGCATCAACCTGATCACAAAGTTAAACAGACAAATTTAGGGATAGATGGTAGCTTTCAGATTTGGCAGATTTGGTCTTTTTCAGGTTTAGTCTAAACATTTTGGCTCACAAATTCGATTACCTCACTGAAACATGATTGTAAATGTATTATTGTTTTGGGCTACACTGAAGTATTCAGCAGAGTCCAGAACTTAATAACTTATAATTTGGGAAGGGGTACTACTATATATATGTGTGTGTGTGTGTGTGTGTGTGTGTGTGTGTGTATATATATATATATACATATATATTATATATAAAATTATATATACTCATTTACTCAATCTTATACTGATACCTAAGATTACAAAAAATGACAAGAAAGAGACACTGGTAAACAAAAACTCACTGCTATAAATATTAGAAATGTCTAGATACATGGGTTGCTGATTTATGAATAATTTGTTGTATACATACTGTATACCAGGCCCTAGGTACGGTAAAATTCACTGATGTTGCAATTTAATTAAAGTATGGTGCTGAATTATAGGTACTGACAAATGTTTTAGGTGCTGAAAAGAGGAGTTGATGAGTTGAAATTTTTAGGATGTTTTGTAGAGGTGATAACTGGGGATGATTAAATGTGAATTGGGTATGATGTGTCATAATTTGCACAAGTCACTTGTGGATCATTGACATAAAAGTTAATCAGAATAAAAATCACCAGTTTCTTACTGCAAAGGCAGCTACCACAGAATGAAGCCAACCTGCCCCCATGAGACCACGTCATTTCAGTCATTAGCCACAAGGTCAGTGGTTCCCCAAGTCACCCTTACTTCTAAACGGCTGGCTACACATTGAGGTGTTTTCACTACTTTTTCTGTCCAGTGATTTCCTAGAACTATTCAGAGAACTTACAATGATGATTTTATTCTAGTAAAATGATACCAATGAGGACCAGTCAAAGAGACACACAGTTTAAGCCACCAGGTCCAGGACTCAAACCACAGTCAACTACATGGGAGTCCAGTGACATAGCCATTATGCCAACTGCTGGTCCCATAGTGTCCATAACTTTTAAGAGGACTTAATTATATAGGCATGACTGAATCATTGGCCATGGGTCTCCATGTCTAGTCCTTCTCTCTCTGGAGTTCAGGCTGATATCACTTGACTCAAATCCCCTCGCCCCCCCACGCCCCAATACAGTCTTTCTATCATGATCAGCCCTCATCCTGACTCATCGCTTTCATGTCAGTTTTCAGATATATTCATTTGGAGAGGAGATTATAAAGAATAAAGACTTTTTTTATCATTCAGAAAATTCCAAGGATTGGGAAACAATCTGAAGACTGAGGAAAGAAATACAAAATCTTTTTATTACTACATTTGCTCTTTGTACTTTTTTCCATTTCGTTTATACTAGTTTCAAATGTTCTAATTCTAGGTTTTTGTTTCTATTTTCTTCCTTTTTTTTTTTTTTTCTATAGGACATATGTGCTCACTAGAGAGAGAGGCAGAGAGAGGGAGAAATCCCCCCTCACAGGGGATGGCAATGTGCAATCCCTTTTCCTCCATTCTCCTCTCTGGATTTTGGGCTTGCGTACACACATGGCCAGCATGATTTTCAAGTCCCAGGGTCATCTGGAATTCAAATTGTCTAGTCAGTCATGTGGGATTCCTAACTACCATGCCCTTGACTTGCTCATGCCTTATATTTTTTAACTCTTCTTTACTCTCTCTTTCTTTTCTTCTTTCTTTCTTTCTCTTTGTTTTCATAGTGATTAAGCACTTTACAGAAGGAACTGGACCCCACAGAGCTGACTATAGTTCAAATCCCACCCAGGTGGATTGAAAAACACGTATACCCGGGATCCTGACAGGATGGAGAAATAAAGGATAAAAGCATTGTGACCCTGTTAGAAGTTTCTCTGTCTGTCTGTCTGTCTCTCTTTCTCTCTCTCTCTGACCCTTTCTCCCATGCATATACCCTCTAGTATAAAAAAAAGTTCTAATAACATATTTGTATGAAAATATTATGGGATACTCTAAGACTGAGAAAACAGTGAGTTGAATAATACACTAGCCTCAGTGGCAAAATTTTAGTCTGCCAAAAAACTCAGTAATCAAGATTTTAAAGAAAAATTTTGATTAATCAAGATTTTCAAGATTTTGTTTTTAAAAATAGCATAGTAAATGCGATATTTTATGAGAAACACATTGCTGATTTTTCTCTTGCATTAGGGCTCTGATTACTCAGGAAGTACATAGGTACCTACAACAGGGAATCTCAGAATTCTATATCCTCTGCAACAGTAAACAATGTCAGCCTTCATCAAGTGAAGACAGGACTCCTCATGCATCTGGTAGAGACCATAACTAGTCACAGAACTGAGCAGGTAAACCAGCAGCTCTGGTCCTCATGGACCCAGGAGTTCAAGATGGGAGAAGACAGGTTTTTTAAAGAGAAGTGGTCTGTCTGCTCAGAATATGATTCTTACTGGGTGAACATCTAACTTTAACCAATGAAACAAAATTCCCCTTTGGATTCTGGAAAAAAAAAAAAAAAGGATTACAGTGTGATTATGCCCCTTTGGAGAGATACTTTCTCCCTCTCCCTCTGTCCCTTTCTCTGGGGAACACATGTGTTCCCTGGTATTAAAAAATAACTAAATAAATAAAGTGATGGATTTTAAACAGTTTCCTCAAGGAGACCATATCTACGGTATTACAAATAATAATATGGAAAATCAAATGTCTTCTGAAGACAGATTTTAGCCTGTGAAATACTGTCAAAGTAAATTTAAAACTTTCTTAAACATGCAATAGTCATGAGTTTACTGAAATATTTGATTATTCTGAGCATTTATATGGAGGAAGATTTTATGCAAACTAGAATTGCAATTTGCAAATAATGAAACACAGAATATTCTAAGACAGAAGGCTTCCATAAATCTTGTTCTATTTAGAAAGTAAATAAGTGCTCTAAAAATTTTAGGCTAGAGGATAATTGTAACTAATTAAAATAGTTTCTTTCTTCATTAAGCATTCCTTGCTCTGCATTGTATTGCATTAACTGAAGTCCTGAATAGAGACACTGTGTCCACTCTGAGCTATGCTGAAACAGAAAAAGTATCTGTTACCATGTTATCTCATAGAAGAATGACTGTACTTTAAATACAGTGTTCTGGAAAAGGTAAGTATTTTAAATGCAAGTTTTAGTGTAGGTTGCTACTGTTTAACTTTCTTCCCAAAGGTCACAGGTTTATAGTATTTTTTGTGTGTGTGTGTGTACTAAAAATGTCATTATGCTGACTTCTAGGGGATGAAGAAAGAGCTGTATTCGAATTACTGAAAAATTCAATTTACCTCAAAGAAATATGATTTAATTACTTCATAGTAAATATACTTGGTCAAATATATTTAGGCTTTCTACATTTTTGAAGAAGTAAGGCTATTCTCCCTTCAAAACATTAAAAAACCCAGTCTGAATAAGTCTAGGTTTTGCTTATATTGGAAGTATGCTGCGTGGTAGTAAGTGGATAGTTCTAAAATAATTTTAAAGTTTGTTTTCTGAAGGCATAGTACCCTACATGTAGTGGATTTAATCAATTCAAATGTCAATGAATGAAGTATCTGATTGCATTTTTATCTGTCTAGAGTATATGCTTAACCAATTTCTTCTTCTTCACCCAAACAAACAAAACCAGTTTTCACCTACCATCTGTACTGTATTCTCAAATAGACTCTTTTAAATCTATAATTAATTTTCCCAGTTTACAAAGGAAGTCGTACCCCTTACTGATGCCAAATGTTATTGTGGCTCATTGTCCTGGAGTGTAGAACTTTTTATGACATACAAAAAAGAACTTTTCTAAGAGATCAATCAACATACTATGAACCCATAGGTCACTAAATGTCCCTTTATTCTGCATACTTCTGTAAAAGAGAATATGTCCTCTTAGAATGTATTATTTTGGCTCCCATTAGGATAACCTGAATTCATCTATAGGTGAATACTGTTGACTGAATATTAGTGAATTTTTAATTATTTCTCACTAGAGCAATAACATATACTGTACAGAGAAACTTGTAGCACATTAACAGTACTACTTCAATTTGCTTTAGGTGCAAATGAAATCTGATTACTTCAGAAAGTTATTAAGATTTTTTTTCCCAGTTTGTAAATTTATAGAAAAGTTCTTTATAACATTGTTATTTCCAGGCAGTAGACTTTTACCACCATATAAAAACAGAAATTAAAAGTTAGTTGACTGCTCAGTGAGGTTATAATTTTAATAATGTAGTCCCTAAAGCTAATAGAGATGCCTGCTTATAATTAATGAGTATATTTATGGAACATGTAGGCATTTCTTTCACCAAAGGCACAGTGGAGTAGAATAGTACCAGTATTTTACTATTTAATGAGTAATAATTGATTTAGTCTTCAAATCCTCTTATATTTACTTCCAAATATCTGCTTTTTTTTCTCAAGGATATATTCATTTTTTTCTGAATATATGCATATTTCCTTTCTACTATATGTATATTATGTTTCTAATTATATTAGAAACCAGATACATTATATACATACATTAGAATATATTTCCTTTGGAAATATGTGTGTGTGTGTGTGTATTTACTGTATGTGTATATGTATTCAATTTAATTATAATTCCAACATCAGGGTGATTTGAAAAAAGTCAAAGCATTTTTCAAAAAAGAAAAACAAAAAAGGAAAATAGGGGCCAGCAGATGGCATATGTCGCTGGACTCCTACATGGCCAAACATGATTCCAGTCCCATACCCAGTGGCTTGAAAATAATGCCAGGTGGGTGTGTGTGCGCATGCGTGCACAAGATCCAAGGAGGAGCATGGAGGAGAAGGAATTGTGGAGTGGCCATGCCCCCTGTGGGAGGATGATTTCTCTCTCTCTCTCTCTCCTCTCTCTCTTCCCTGTGAACACATGCATCCTAAGGCAAAAATCTCTAAAAAAAGGAAAATAAAACAGTGAAATGGCATCTGAATTGCACAGTTATATAATATCTAAACAGATGTCATTGTAATTAGAACTAGACTGGGAGAAGTTTAAAGTAGCACTTATGAATAAATTGTGGGTGTGATATCTATGATCCATAGACTAAAAGGGGCTAGGCTTAAACTTCATATTCATTATATAGAAACAGAAAAGGATTTGATTGGAAAATAGGTTGCATTTGAGGACAATATTAGTCCCTGGCTTCTTACATATAGAACAAAACTATCAGTGGTTACCCAGGCAAAGTTCCCAAGCCACAATTATGGGTATCAACTCATCACTTCACCACATAGTAACTTTTTGCTCTTGGACTAGTTATATAATTTTATGTCTTTGTTCACTCACCTAAACTATGTGAAAAATATTCTGTACTTCATAAAGGTGAGACAATGAATAAGTAGGTGAATACATATGATCTTTGTCAAATAAATTCTGGCACAAGTTACACTGGTAAGGATAGATGTTATTCGGTCATAACTATTGCAATACAGAAGAGAGTCCAGTGTAAACCAAACTCAATTTTGATTTGTGTAGAAGCTACTGGGCATTTTAAAAGGAAAGTTAGAATAGGGAGGGTATGAAAAGGGGGACTTGAACAGAGATAAAGAAAAAATTCACCATCAGTGGAAATGGAATGGGTTAATTTGATTAGACCAGCTAATCACATTAGCACACTACCAGTATACCAACTCGTAGTTATCAAAGTTATACTCCTACACTCTCATGGGGACCTCGAGACAAGGGCCCTATCCTCAGGTGTGAGATAGAACAAACAATTAATTCTTTGGGCAGCCTGGAGTTTATGTAACTAGGCAGGAATTTAATGGAGTTAGAGATGTTATCCTAGGAGTGCAGCACTAAGCTATTAGAAATTAAGCTAGTTTTTTTAAGTCACTTAAGGGTGAAAGGGAGGATGAAATTATTTGTGCTGAGAATCTGCAATTTTTCATAGGCCCAGGTTGGAACCTAGTCAAGAATAGGGCTTACTGGAGCCTGTCTAGATTTTTGTCAAGGAGAGAGTTTATCACACTTTGTAGAGTAAGTAGCTAATTGGTTAGCTTCTGTTATGTGTTTTGTTTGTTTGTTTGTTTTTGTAAACACATCATTTGTCAAGGAGAGACTCTATCACACTTTGTGGAGTAAGTAGCTACTTGGTTAGCTTCTGTTATGTGTTTTTTTGTTTGTTTGTTTTTGTAAACACAACATTGTGACCCATGAGAACACAAGTTAAATGTGTTTGGGACCAACAGTTAGTGTAATGGCTATGTCACTGAACTCCCATATGATTGACTGCGATTCGAGTCTCAGACCTGGTGGCTTAAACTCATGCTGGGCGCCTGTGTGTGCGTGCGTGCTCAAGATCCCAAGAGGAGAATGGAGGAGAAGGGATTGTGGCCTGGCCATCCCCCCAAGGGGGTGATTTCTCACTTTCTGTCTCTCTGTCTCACTCTTTTTTTCTGGTGAGTGCAAAAAACCTATAGCAAAAAACCTCTCAAAAAAAAAAAATGTGTTTCTGGAAAAATGTAACTAGGACTATCTTGGAAAATCCAGGACCTTAGTACATAATGGCTTTTTTTTTTCTTTTTTTCAGATAATGTCAGAGGGCACGTGTGCATGCCAGAGAGAGAGAGAGAGAGAGAGAGAGAGAGAGAAACTTCCATTGGGATGAGGTCACATTACAGCTCTTTTTCTTCAATTTCTCCTTCCCATCAGGATTTTGTTCATACATGGACATGTGTCTAAGCCTCTGGGACTGAATTTAAATCGTAGTGAGTCATGTGCGATCCACTTCCCAATGCATAGTGTTTAACCACTAAGCTAGAGGCTAGCCCCATCTATTGAGTTTTGATGATAATTCTTGGTTTCATTTTATAAAACAGAGAGAATAGTGCCTTATTTTATAGATAAATGTGTGATACATTTAAACTCTAAAAACAGATTTTCCCTTCTCCTTTCAAGCGTATTTATTTATTTCCTTTATATGTGTTTGCCCTCGACAGAGTCTTCATTCCCTGATCCTTCCCCGAGCCTTGCAACCACCCAGGATCATGAACGTACTCAGGGTGTCCCCAGGATATTCAGGATGAAAACATGGAATCTTCCTATACGGCAGCCAGCTTCATACAGCAGACCTCTACTGTCCACACCACCGTGCCTAGGCTCAGATTTTGTCTTTCTATCTGTGAATGTTGTTTTCAGAAAACACTCCACGGTCTTTGTTAACAAAGACAGAAAGGTCAATACCTGAACTCTGATTGGAATGAGAAAACATATCTTCTGGTTTCTAGCACCTCTATATTGACACTTAAATAATCAAAATTATAATCAGGAAATTAGAGCTATAGAAAGATAAAACAAATAATAGTAATTATTTTTATACCTATTTTTCTCAAACTGTAAAAATATTAGGTGTTGAAGATTGAACAGAAACTGCTTATGATAATTCTGGCCCTTGTCTTCTTTTTTCCCTATAAAATTTTAATATTTGCCACTGCCAATAGTTTAAGGCAGCTGAAAGTCCTTAGAATAAGTAGCAATATCAATATGGGTTTTGATTCTATTGAATTAATGAAAAGTTTTAACATCTGATTATACATGAAAACAGTGCAAATAAAAGTAGGCAAATAAAAGCATTAGAACATTTAAAACTTAAGTAAATATTAAAATCTGGGGCCCGCAGATGGTGTAGTGGTTAAGGTGCTGGACTCCCACATGGCTGATTGTGGTTTGAGTCCTGGACTTAGTGGGTTGACACTCACGCTGGGCGCGTGTGCGTACATGCCCAACATCCCAAGAGGAGAATGGAGAAAAAAGGATTGTGGCATGGCCATCCTCCTGGGGATGATTTCTCACTTTCTGTCTCTTTGCCTCTCCCTGTCTCTCCAGTAAGCACACATACCCTATAGCAAAAATCTCTCAAAATAAATTAACAAATAAAAATAAATATTAAAATCGATTTTACCCCATCATTCTTCTGAATATTGGTAATATTTTAACATATAGTCTCCTTGATTTAGATGTGCAAGCATATGTAAACATAGGCACAAGTAGACACTTCTTAAAAATATAGTAAAATTATGTTAAGAAATGTACTTATCACTCAATAATATTTACTTAATGCTGATAAGGTAGATTTTATTCTGTTTGAACAAGCTCATAGATAAATAGCATACAATTTAGTGTTCAAAATTAATGGGTAGCAATGTTCTTTTAGATATCAGATACGAAGTTTGATAAATAATCAGTGAAATTATATGTTTAAAAAGGGAGTGGGACTAGTAGTTGGCATAATGGCTATGTGGCTGGACTCCCATGCAGTCCACCGCGGTTTGAGTCCTGGACCCAGTGGCTTAAACTCGCCCTGGGCTTGTGTGCGTGTGTACCCAAGATCCTGAGAGGAGAATGGAGGAGAAGGGCTTGTGGCATGGCCATCCTCCCAGGGGATGATTTCTCACTGTCTCTCTGTGTCTTTCTGGCGAGCGCACACACCCTATAGCAAAAATAGCGGCAAACCCCCTAAAAAAAAAAAAAAAAAAAAAAAAAAAAAAAAAAAAAAAAAAAAAGAAAAAAAACTCTCAAAAATAAAAGAAAACGGAGGGCATGATCTGAAGAATGATTTATAAATCTTTACCAGAGAAGTCTCAAGATATTGTCTGACACAAAAATGAAAAGTTATTTGTGGGTGATAATATATATGGTAATGTCTTTGACTTGACTAATCTGCATTGTATTGAAGCTGGGAAAACCACACTGTACCCTGTAAAGATGTATATTGATTAAATGTAGAATTAAAAAATTTTAAATCATATTGAAAAACAAAGATATTGTGTGAGACCTGATAGAGATTTCTCACACACGTTGGTTATTAGCATCTGGCAGCATATCTGTCGACAAAAGTAAGAGTACCATTTTCATTTCTAGGGTACACATATTTCTGGGTAAAAGTGCAAAGAAATGGCATCAACAGCTTGGATGACATTGTTTTTTGCCAGCACGGATCTACAACCTGGTAAAAGGAGAACCAACTCCAAAATGACTTGCCTTAACTTCTGTGCTGTTAAATCCTGCGTGAATCAGTCATTTCTCCAGAGCTTTCTGAGATATTTTATTTAGAGTTCAACATATATCTATCGTCCGTGTTTCAACAGATAACACAGCTCTTTCCCCTGAATCAAAAGATAGGATAGCGACTCAAAAGGACTGTCTTTGTGCAACATTTATAAAGTCAAGATCTTTTTTGACTACTTCTTAGAGCATAAAATAACCCCCCCAAACAGGAAGCTAACAAATATAAATGTAAAAAGAAAAAGAAACCTGAAATTAACTTAAAAATTTAACTCTGTTTTTGAATAATAGAGAATGTTCACTAAAACATGATTTAGTTTTCATTTCTTTGGCCCTTCCTAACATCTTCCCACTTTCTCTCCTCTCTCTCTTTTTCTCATCACCCTCATTCTTCTGTTTTTATGTCCAGAAATTGACTGACCATTTTCAAGCTCCACAGAAAACAAGGAGAAAAACAGAACAAACTAGAATCTTCTGTGGCTTGTGGAGGAAGGAGAACAGCTGGAAACATTCTTTTATTATTGCTTCTTATCATGTAGGAAATTGAATAGCAGAAAATACATATTTAGCTACTAGAAATAAAGGCAAAAACAATCTATGATTTTCTGCAGTTTTATGAATACTTTTCAGAGATGAGAATAAACTTTGCATATTTTAATTATGAGTATTCGGTTAATAATGTCATCTGTTTTCAGCAAACATAATGAACAATTTCACGACTCTCTCCCAGTAAGAATTGCTCTTGAGTTCTTATTTGTAAAATATTTTAGATAGAATGCAACAGAACTCCATCAAGCATTGTGAAATGGAATTTCACTTCGTTCAACACTGAAAAGCCACTAGAAGAATTCATATAATAGATAAACTAACATGTTTCACTTCTAAACCAAAAGAAAGTAAGAGCATGCCAGCTCTGTTTGTCTAATGCCTAGGAAATATTGTGAAATGGAAACTAAAAGCTTCTCTTTTATTAAAGCTTTATTTAACAAACTAAAATGGAACTTCTATGTATTGCCACTCTTCAAAATGTATACTATTCAAATAAGACTTGGATGTTTTCTTTAACTTTAGGGATGCAAATTCAGTACATGTGTACTCTGATAAAATGATCTGAAAGGAAAATAATGGACAAATTATACATGGGTTCATTTATTTATTTTTTTTTAACATTCACGATCATTTCTAGAACAAATCCCAATTCAGATATTGCGTTGATCACAATTCTAAAAGAAAGGAAGTTCATGGTCAGTGCAATAATATGATCCTACATTTTTAGATGCTATTGAAAGACTCATTAACAGGAGCTATCAAACAAGAACCATCATGAAGAGAAATGACCTCCAGGCTTGTACATATTGAATATGTGAATTTCAGACTGGCACACTGCATTTTTATTCACCTAATCTCTTATTACTTTATTTACATGTGAATAATTTATTTAGATCATCTTAGGAATATTTTCCTAAGGCACATGTTTGTCAATACTCTTTCTTGTATGACACCTTCGCATGATGCATTTTGCAGAAAATAGGAATATTTCAGTCCCTTGCATTCCACAGAGAGAGGCCACTTTGCCTGCTTTATGTTAATCTTTGCACTTCACCCTTTTCCCAAGCCTCTTTCCCCAGTGTTATATTGGCTCTGTGAAGACTCATTACATTTCAGTTCATTTTTTTTTCTTAATTAAATTCAGCTTCTCTTACCCTAATCAATGCAAGGTTATTAGGATGTCAAATATTTTGAAAAGAAAAGGAACCCTGAAAAACAGAAAACAGATTGTTTCAGATTGACAGAGAAAAACAAAGCATACTTAGCGGAGATTGCTTGCAACAAGTAGATTCCTGGGGAAAGCCAAATCTGATGTATCGGCTTAAAATAAAACTGTAGCAAACGCTAATGACAGCCTTCTGGGTATTGATCAGGAAACCACATTTATGAGATGTCATGTAATGAGTCAATGAATTCTTGAAGATATACATAAGTGGAAAAAAGTGCTTTTTAGAGCTTTGTTCGCAAAGCTGTAAGAAGACATAGTTTTTTTTTTTTCTTTTTTCTTGGTAGAGGTTTTTGCCTCTAGGGTGTGTGTCCCCACTAGAGAGAGACACAGACAAACAGAGAGTGAGAGAGAAAGTGAGAAATCACCTCCCAGGAGAGATGGCCATGCCATAATCCCTTTTCCTCCATTCTACTCCCAGGATCTTGGGCATGCATACACGTGCCTGGTGTGTTTCAAGCAACTGGGTCTGGGACTCAAACCGTAGTCGTCAGTGTGGGAGTTGAGTGATACAATCACTATGCCATTTGCTGGTCTCAAGAAGACATAATAAAACTCATACTTTAATTTCATTTTTTAATGAACTCTTTGAAGTCTCCTTACATTAGGTTGTTGGGAAAGTCATGATGTATTTTCTATGCAAGACTACTAAATAAGGCCAAGAAGAAAATAAACAAAAATTATAGAAACTGTGTATCTTGAGGGAAGGTAGAAAATAAAGCCATGAGATGATGACATAGGCTTTCAGTTTTACATTGTATATTTTATGTGACTTGATACTTTGCAATGTGAATATGTTTGTCTTTTTTTTCTGTAATTACAAATAGATTTTTTTTTAGAAAAAATAATTATTTAATTTTATTTATTATTATCCTTCAGTTTGACCAGAGAGAGAGAGAGAAAGTAAACCTCCAAGTCTAGGACTCAAACCAGGGTCAGACACGGAGTCAAGCACCTTAACCAGCATGCCACCAGCTGACTCCAAAAACCAGATACTTAAAAAAAAAAGAAGAAGAAAAAAAATGGGTCTAATAACCTAAAAAATTGATGTAGTATACAAAAGGTTTTCTATAAATAAAGTGTTTATTACTAGTAAAAATGCATTCTTGGGGTCATTCCATTTTTTTTTCTTGCCTTTCTTTCTCTTTTTATTAACATCTTCATTGAGATGTGTCTCAGTCTATTTTTGCATCGCTAACAGAAATACTTGTGCCTGTGTGCTTTTATAAATAAGAAGTTTATTTACAAACTCACAATTCTGGTGGCTAAGTCCAAAGTCCAAGCCCAACAGCATAGACAATAGAAGCATGAAGAATTGTGGGCACGTGAAGAGAGAACGCTCTTATCCTCACTGATTTTTCATTAAAATCCAGTTCTCGCAAGAACTAACCTCTTCCGAGCAGACCTAGAACCCATGAGATCTTGCAAGACATTCATCTATTCATGAGATGTTTGCCTGTTGTGACACAACTGCCATGAAGCAGTCATTGTTCATTACCCCCTAGGCCTCGCTCTTGGACACCATGAAGAAATTAACTTTCACTTAATACCTTTACAATATAGTCAATGCAATCAAGAGCATGACACATGAAATTCTAGGGGACATAGTTAAATCATAGCAAGGTGTAACAGTATACAAAACACTACACATTGTTAATGAATACAATTTGAAAAGTTTGAACACACATATACACCAGTGAAACCATCATTACAATCAAGTTACTAAAAATACGCATCACCTCCACAAGTTTTCTCCTGCACCCCCTTCCTTTTTGGGGGGAGAAGGGGTAAGCGTACATAACTGTGCAGGGGGGGGTCTTCAAAAAGCTTACAGAAAATACATATTTTAAAAAGTATGCAGGGATTTCAAATTTTACTCTTTATACCAAAACAAACTCATATTTTAATTTTATTTTTCAGTGAACAATTTGAAATCTCCTTATATGATAATATTTATAATTATAAGTATAATTTTATACAGAAGATCTTGTATAACTGAAACATTATACCAGTTGAAAGACTCTCCATTTTCTCTTCCTCTTACTTACTTGGAACCACCATTCTGTTTTCAAACTTTATGAGTTTTACTATTTAGATATCTCATATAAAGAGAACATGCAATATCTTCCTTCGATTGACCTGTTTCAAGTAGTATAATGTCCTCCATGTTCATTGGTAGTGTCGCATATGACAAGCTTTACTTCTTTTTTTAAGACTAATGTTCCATTCCACTGTATGTATATACAACATTTTCTTGATAATCAGTCAATTCTTATTTTTTTAAAGAATTATTTTGTTTAACTTTATTTATTTATTTTTATATGAACAGAGAGGAAGAGAGAGAGAGAGAAAGAAAACAAGCTGTCAGGTCTGGGACTTGAACCACGATCGGCCATGTGGAAGCCCAGCAACTTTCACCACACCACTTGCTGGGACCCCAATTCTTATTTTTTAAGTTTATTCATTTATTTCTTCCATAAGAGAGAGAGAGCAAGAGAAAAAGAGAATTGAAAAGAGAGAAGGAGACACACCCATCAGGTTTTTGTGTTGCAATCCTCCCCCATCTCAACAAGCCTAGATCATGGGCATTCACACACGTGTTCAGGGAGATACCTAGAGGACGAATCAAGGACCTTCCCCGCATGGGTGCAGTTATCTGACTACTATTGCACTTCCTGGCCCCTTCAACTGACCAATTCTTAGCTATATGAATATATTCCCTGATTTCTTATTTTCCTTTGAAACCATGATTTTCATAAAAATTATGTACATATAAAAAGATGGAACATGAAGGTTTAAATACACCTAAGTAATTTCCTAGTTTCATACTTCCCCTTTCAGAAATACTAATGGTAACACTAATTAGTAATTGTGGGTCTTCATTATGCGATATAGGAATATGTGTGTGTGTGTATGTGTGTGTGTGTGTGTGTGTGTGTATAATATATATGTATATATTTATATTAAATGACACAGGACACCTAAAATATCTGAGATATATGTGTGTGTATATGTGTGCATGTGTGTGTGTGTGTGTCCTGTGTCATTTAATCGAACTACAGAATGATTAAATATTAGATATTGAATGATTGACTTCCTCCTCTACTCTATCTGTATACTTAAACTGATGTACTCCTGCACATATTTACCTACTTCTCTATTCAGCGACGTCACAGTGGTAGCCTGAAATCATGATGGAAACATTTATGCCATAGGAACTAGCAAATACTGTCGATCAAGACTTCCCCGCTCCTCCATTGAGCCAGTTATGCAACACTTCCCAGCACTCAGCAGATCCTGGATCATCAAAACCATCTTTCAATATTCCATGTTTGAGTGAATTTACTTATTTCAAAGTCTCAGGTACTTGGTTCCATCTTCTGCCCAAATCCTCTCTCTTTACTAACTACAAGTCTCCATTGTTTTACGTACAGTAAGTTACTTTTCAGAGAAGCCTACTGAGTCCTCCTGTTAGATCTTTCATAGCACCAGGTAATAAGTACATATCATAACTACACTTAAATAATGGATGTAAATTCATTTTAATAGCATTTGAAAATTTTAAAATTATTTATTTAATTTTATTCGTTCATATTTTAATTTGACCAGAGAGAGACACAGAGAGAGAGAGAGAGTTGAAGTGAGAAAGCAAGCCACCAGGTCCGGGACTCGAACCATGGTCAGCCATGTGGGAGTATCTAGTGCCTTAACCACCATGCCACCTGCTCATCCCCAGCATTTGAAAATTTTTATTAAAAACTTCTTTTGTACTACACATTGTTCTTAGTGCTGAGAACAAAGCACTGAACAAACCCAACTCTGATCCGCATCAACATCACATGTGCAATCCTAAGAACTCACAAGCTCATTTTTAAGGAAGCTTTTCCAGCTAGAGGTTATCTAGCCCAAACCTTCTTTATAAACACCATGACTTCATCTATCAATATACAATAAAGAACTTTGCACTAGGACACTCAGCAGGTCTTTGGCAATTGAAACACCAGTGCATCAGTGCAGTCATCATCGGAAAGCATGTGGAAGGGAACCAAGGGGAAAAAGAAAGAAACAAAACTTATAAGAGACACAAAAATGGAAAACTATTTGTTGATGATAAGTGTATGATAAATTTTTTATGAGAGATTTTTGCTATAGAGTGTGTGCACTCACCAGAAAGACAGAGACAGGAAGTGAGAAATCCCCCCCCAGGGGGATGGCCACACTACAATCCCTTTCCTTTCTTCTCCTCTCTGGGATTTTGAGCACACACACACACACAGCTCAAGTTTCAACTGGCCAGATCCAGCAATCAGTCACATGGGAATCCAGAGCCTTAGCTACTACGCCACCTGTTGGCCCTGTGTGATAATATCTTTAACTGGACTAATATACAGGGTATTTATGCTGTGAAAATCCATTTTGTTGTAATGCTATGGAGTGATTTAATGTATAAAAACATAATAATAAAAAAAGAAAGCATGTGGGGAAAAAAACCTCATGCTATAATTCTGTTTATTTCAAGTATCCTGTCATATCATGTTGCCTTTTTCTCATAGGACCTTTTTCCCACTATGCAGAAATACCTAATTAGTACGTAGGGTCTTGCAGTTGGATCTTGGCATTGAGAACATCTAATAACCTATTCATGAAGGACTATGATTCACACCTACCTACTCTTCACATAGGGAAATGAGGACACAGTCTACGAAAATTTATACATTTTGAAATTTTACTAGAAAATATTCACACTATTTATATTTATTTTTTAAATTTATTTATTTATTTATTTGTTGGAGAAGTTTTTGCTATAGGAAGCATGTGCTCACCAGAAAGACAGAGAGACAGAGAGACAGAAAGTGAGAAATCACCCCCCAAAAGGGATGGCCATACCACAATCGCTTCTCCTCCATTCTCCTCTTGGGATCTTGGGCACACACACACACACACACACACACACACACAGCATGAGTTTAAACCACCAGGTCTAGGATTCAAACCACGCACAACTACATGGGAGTCCAGTGACATAGCTATTATACCAACTTCTGGTCCAAATTTTTATTATATTTTTAGAAAGATTTTTGCTATAAGGCATGTGTGCTCGCCAGAGAGACAGAGGGAGAGAAAGTGAGAAATGACTCCCTAAGAGGGTGGTCATGCTGCAAACTCTTCTCCTCCATTCTCTTGGGATTTTAGGCATGGATGCACATGTGTCCGGTGTGAATTTTAGCCTGCCAGGTTCAGGACTCGGCCGCCATCAACTAAGTGGGAGTCCAACAAGGTAACCACTGCACCATCTGCTGGTCCTTTATTTCATTTTTTAAATCTCATTGAATATCTTCTATGGGAGAGACAGAGAGAGGTATCCCCAACAGAGTCTTTAAACTGCAATCCACTTCCAGTCACAGGAAGCCTGGATCACAGGCATATGTGTTCCCAGTATGTTAAGACAGACTTCTGAGTGAAAACCTGGGACCCTCCCATGTGAATCTCACAGCACTTAGCATTGTGTTTCCACTACACCACCACTGTAGGCCTGAATTTGTTGTATTTTTAACACGTTCCTAAATGTTGGTCATTTGTTTTGAACTTAAGAGTAGATTTGTGAATGCATTTTTTTTTTTTTGTAGGAATGAATAAGACAATGAGAATCATTTGTAAGTTTCCTTTTTTAAAACATTTTTTTGAGAGAATTCTACTATAGGGAGCTTGTAATTACCAGGGAGACAGAAAGAAACAAAGAGACAGAAAGCAAAAAAATCACACACACACACACACACACACACACACACACACACATACCCAGGAGAGATGGCCAACCGCAATCCCTTCTCCTCCATTCTCCTCCTGGGATTTTGGGCACTTTCACACACACACACACACACACACACACACACACACACACCCTATGTGAGTTTCACGCCACAGAGTCAGGGACTCAAACTGCAGTTGGCCACGTGGTAATCCAGCTCTTTAAACACTACATTATCTGATGGTCCCTTAAGTTTCCTTTTCATTTACTAAAACCCTAGGCTAACAATTAATAGACTTTGTACGCTAGTTGGAGAGACAGAGAGTGACAACAGTGAGGGGAAAAGAAAGACATCACCCCTAAAGAATTGGCCACCCCCCAATCCCTTCTCTCCCATTCTCCTCCTGGGATTTTGCAGTGCCCAACATGATTTTCAAGCCAGGGTCCCAGACTCGAACTATGATCAGTCATGTAGAAATCCAGAGCCTTAAGCACCACACCACCCACTATTCCTACTGTTTACTTTTTTACCAAGGTCAGATTTGGACAGTTTTTATGACAGAATAAAAATATAAACGATCAGTTAAATACATTAAGTATGTATATGATACTTTCATTTTATTTACTAACTTAAATAATAATTAAAAAGATTTGTCTTATTTATTATTTGGGGTAAAAATTTAAAACTAGAAACAAAAAAAATAACACACAAACACAATCACCTAAAATATACTTCTGCAACACTATTTCTTTATTAATAATTCATTCTTTCCCATTTTATTATAACTTCATTTTAACTCAGAAAGTTTTTGGTGTCTGAAAAATACTTGAGAAAACTATCAACAAGAAATTGAATTAAATATTTTTTTCCCCTACATTTTGCCAGAGGGCATGTGCACTTACTGAGAGAGAAAGAGAACGGGAGAGAGAAGGAAAGGGAAAAAGCATCCCTCGTGGAGGATGATGATGCCACAATCTTTTATCTTCCATTTCTCCTTTCAGGATTTTGGGCACACATGCACATGTGCCTGGTGTGATTTCCAAGCTGCTAGGTCTGAGATTCAAACCATGCAGTTGAGCATTTAGGGTCCATTAGCTTTAACCACAACATCACTGACTGGCTCGATCTTCAGTTTTGATGTATATTAAATTATTGCTTCTGGTCACAAAATACTATAAATATCTAATTTTGAGTAACTGCTTTACATGAGTTAGTCATAAAGGGAATTAAATTAATCCAATCAGTGCAAATGCTTCAGCATCCAAAAGTTACATGGTAACATGCAGGGCTATCACACAACATAGATGACTCCAAATATATGATTTCTGATTCAACTTCTAAAAAGAAAATATTCATGCAATTATTGGTAGCTAACTACATAAGACTACCTTTAACATATACAACATAGCTCTATAAAACCTGTCTAAGCCTCTGTTTCACTTGTAGAAAGGGAGAATTCTAATAGATACTCAAAGAAAATTTCATCTGCTTGAAACAATTTAAATATTTGTCTCAAATCTTGGAAAAATAAATAATTTTGTATCTTAAAATAGATTTTGGGGATTGTCAGGTGGTGGTTGTGAAGGTCGCTGGACTCCACACGGATGACCATAGTTCGAGTTCCAGACCTGGTGGCTTGCTTTCGCTTTCTCTCTTTCTCTCTCTCCCTCTCTTTCTGTCTCTCTCTAGTCAAATTAAAATAAACATGTGCTCACCAGAAAGACAGAGAGACAGAGAGACAGAAAGTGAGAAATCACCCCCCAAAAGGGATGGCCATACCACAATCGCTTCTCCTCCATTCTCCTCTTGGGATCTTGGGCACACACACACACACACACACACACACACACAGCATGAGTTTAAACCACCAGGTCTAGGATTCAAACCACGCACAACTACATGGGAGTCCAGTGACATAGCTATTATACCAACTTCTGGTCCAAATTTTTATTATATTTTTAGAAAGATTTTTGCTATAAGGCATGTGTGCTCGCCAGAGAGACAGAGGGAGAGAAAGTGAGAAATGACTCCCTAAGAGGGTGGTCATGCTGCAAACTCTTCTCCTCCATTCTCTTGGGATTTTAGGCATGGATGCACATGTGTCCGGTGTGAATTTTAGCCTGCCAGGTTCAGGACTCGGCCGCCATCAACTAAGTGGGAGTCCAACAAGGTAACCACTGCACCATCTGCTGGTCCTTTATTTCATTTTTTAAATCTCATTGAATATCTTCTATGGGAGAGACAGAGAGAGGTATCCCCAACAGAGTCTTTAAACTGCAATCCACTTCCAGTCACAGGAAGCCTGGATCACAGGCATATGTGTTCCCAGTATGTTAAGACAGACTTCTGAGTGAAAACCTTGGACCCTCCCATGTGAATCTCACAGCACTTAGCATTGTGTTTCCACTACACCACCACTGTAGGCCTGAATTTGTTGTATTTTTAACACGTTCCTAAATGTTGGTCATTTGTTTTGAACTTAAGAGTAGATTTGTGAATGCATTTTTTTTTTTTTGTAGGAATGAATAAGACAATGAGAATCATTTGTAAGTTTCCTTTTTTAAAACATTTTTTTGAGAGAATTCTACTATAGGGAGCTTGTAATTACCAGGGAGACAGAAAGAAACAAAGAGACAGAAAGCAAAAAAATCACACACACACACACACACACACACACACACACACACATACCCAGGAGAGATGGCCAACCGCAATCCCTTCTCCTCCATTCTCCTCCTGGGATTTTGGGCACTTTCACACACACACACACACACACACACACACACACACACACACCCTATGTGAGTTTCACGCCACAGAGTCAGGGACTCAAACTGCAGTTGGCCACGTGGTAATCCAGCTCTTTAAACACTACATTATCTGATGGTCCCTTAAGTTTCCTTTTCATTTACTAAAACCCTAGGCTAACAATTAATAGACTTTGTACGCTAGTTGGAGAGACAGAGAGTGACAACAGTGAGGGGAAAAGAAAGACATCACCCCTAAAGAATTGGCCACACCACAATCCCTTCTCTCCCATTCTCCTCCTGGGATTTTGCAGTGCCCAACATGATTTTCAAGCCAGGGTCCCAGACTCGAACTATGATCAGTCATGTAGAAATCCAGAGCCTTAAGCACCACACCACCCACTATTCCTACTGTTTACTTTTTTACCAAGGTCAGATTTGGACAGTTTTTATGACAGAATAAAAATATAAACGATCAGTTAAATACATTAAGTATGTATATGATACTTTCATTTTATTTACTAACTTAAATAATAATTAAAAAGATTTGTCTTATTTATTATTTGGGGTAAAAATTTAAAACTAGAAACAAAAAAAATAACACACAAACACAATCACCTAAAATATACTTCTGCAACACTATTTCTTTATTAATAATTCATTCTTTCCCATTTTATTATAACTTCATTTTAACTCAGAAAGTTTTTGGTGTCTGAAAAATACTTGAGAAAACTATCAACAAGAAATTGAATTAAATATTTTTTTCCCCTACATTTTGCCAGAGGGCATGTGCACTTACTGAGAGAGAAAGAGAACGGGAGAGAGAAGGAAAGGGAAAAAGCATCCCTCGTGGAGGATGATGATGCCACAATCTTTTATCTTCCATTTCTCCTTTCAGGATTTTGGGCACACATGCACATGTGCCTGGTGTGATTTCCAAGCTGCTAGGTCTGAGATTCAAACCATGCAGTTGAGCATTTAGGGTCCATTAGCTTTAACCACAACATCACTGACTGGCTCGATCTTCAGTTTTGATGTATATTAAATTATTGCTTCTGGTCACAAAATACTATAAATATCTAATTTTGAGTAACTGCTTTACATGAGTTAGTCATAAAGGGAATTAAATTAATCCAATCAGTGCAAATGCTTCAGCATCCAAAAGTTACATGGTAACATGCAGGGCTATCACACAACATAGATGACTCCAAATATATGATTTCTGATTCAACTTCTAAAAAGAAAATATTCATGCAATTATTGGTAGCTAACTACATAAGACTACCTTTAACATATACAACATAGCTCTATAAAACCTGTCTAAGCCTCTGTTTCACTTGTAGAAAGGGAGAATTCTAATAGATACTCAAAGAAAATTTCATCTGCTTGAAACAATTTAAATATTTGTCTCAAATCTTGGAAAAATAAATAATTTTGTATCTTAAAATAGATTTTGGGGATTGTCAGGTGGTGGTTGTGAAGGTCGCTGGACTCCACACGGATGACCATAGTTCGAGTTCCAGACCTGGTGGCTTGCTTTCGCTTTCTCTCTTTCTCTCTCTCCCTCTCTTTCTGTCTCTCTCTAGTCAAATTAAAATAAAAAGAAAGAAAGAAAGAAAAAGAAAGAAAGAAAAAAAGAAAGAGAGAAAGAAGAGAAAGGAAGAAAAAAGGAAAGAAAAAAGAAAGAAAGAGAGAGAGAGAGAGGAAGGAAGGAAGGAAGGAAGGAAGGAAGGAAGGAAGAAAGAAAGAAAGAAAGAAAGAAAGAAAGAAAGAAAGAAAGAAAGAAAGAAAGAAAGAAAGAAAGAAAGAGGAAGAGAGAAAGAAAGAGAGAGAGAGAGATAAAGAACGCATAGATGGAAGGAAGAAAGAAAAAATAGTTTGAAATTGTCTTTTTTTATTTTATTTTACTTTTAATAGAAAGATTTTTGCTACAGGGCATGTACACTCACTGGAAAGACAGAGACAGAGGCAGAAAACAAGAAATCACCCCCCGCCCCCAGGAGGGATGGCCACACTGCAATCCCTTCTCCATTCTCCCCTCAGGATCTTAGGTACTCATGCACATGTATCTGGCATGAGTTTTAAGCCTCCAAGTTTGGCACTCGAACCATATTCAATTATGAGGGAGTCCAGAGATGTAATCTTTCCACCATCTGCTGGTCTCTCTATTCTTATTCTTAAAATAACTTTAAGGGCCATTCGATAGCCTTACGGTTAAGGGATCCAGATCCCACATGGCTGATGGCTGTTTGAATCCTGGCCCCTATGAATTAATAAACTCACCAGGTGGGTATGCGTGTGTGCCCAAATTCCAACAAGATGGAAAAATGAACAAGGGATTGTAGCATGACCATGACCCAATAGTGGATGTTTTCTCCCTCTTCTCTTGTCTGTCTCTAGTGAGAGCAGATGCCTTTTGGCAATAAAAATAAAATAAATAAAATAATTTCAAGGCAAAACATAGTCTTGATGACAACCATTTTATTCATTCTAAAAATTTCTTTTTAAGCAATATTATATTGTCTTTGGTTCTGTGTTTTTATTAGGATTCAGTCAACTGAAAAAAAGAGTATTAATTATTACATTTTGCATGTATCAGTTATACCATGGGGTATTACTGTAACAGCAGACATTAAAATATCATTTGTAAAGATGCTCATTATGCTATACATAGTAATTATTACCATAATGATGATAGAGTCTTCGAGGAAGAGGCACTTACATTAATTGGTCTCTGTTTGAGTAAGAAAGTAAGAAGGAAAGATGCACTGTGTTTTTAAACATTCTTACCCAAAAGGGCTAAAATTACAGAAGTTGCAATTCCTAAAAATAGAAAATGGAGCTTTGTGGAAAATTACTTTCTCTTGATTAGCTCAATTCAATGAGGATGCCAGAATAAAGAAGAATCTTTGCCTGTTTTCTTGCCCTCATTTGACAGAGGCTTATACTGAAGTAAAATCCTGGGCTAGACTCGCATTCTTCTTTTCATAACTTGTATTCTTAGCAAAAATGTAGCTGGAATTTCCTTCATAGATAGAAAATAAGACCGAGACATGTAAAATTACTACTTACAAAGTCCCAGCATAGACAATTGAATAGTAGTTTATGTCCATGTTTATTTCCATTTGTGTTTCTAAAAACTTCGTGTTCTCATGTGAAATCACTAGTTTATTTCTTTCAAGGAATCCTTTTCATTTTCTTTTTTTAATTTTTTTTTATTTTGCTATAGAGCATCTGCACTCATCAAAGAGAGAAAGAGAAAGAGGGAGGAAAAGTGAAAAAGCAGACTGCCAGGTCCAGAACTCAAACAGCAGTTGGCCATGTGGGAAATCCAACACCTTACCCACCATGACACCTGCTGGCCCCTAAAAATCTTTTTTTTAACCAGACTGAAAAACAAACTACTGTAGAGTTTACATAAATACATTTAAATAAGTGTTTTATTTTGTGCTGAAAAGTAAGAGGTTTTTTTATTGCTTAGTTTCTTACATTTTCTTTTCTACCTTTGAGATACTGTTATTACATTGCTATTTGAGAAAGCGATTTCAGTACCTATTTGTCTCAAAAAACGATCTTTTAGGTTTTTTATTTAAGTAAAATTATATAATGAAACTAATTTATATTTGATTGTTATAATCTGTTTTACATTTTGAAATATATTTTTGAATAAATTATACTAGTTAGCATATGAATCACTACATATTTATAAAATAGAGTTCTTTAAAAGTTGAATGTGACTGTCATGCAATAATTTAGTGGTAATTTGCGCATAGCATGAAAAACATTGTCCTTGCGTTTTTGCCAGTTTGATAAGAAATTGTTTGGAAGTGGGCAAGAAATAATATTATTTTTAAACAAAAATGGAAAAGTTCAATAACACCCCAAAAAAATCAATTATTCAGAGAAGAAATGTTTTACCTCTTAAAAGTCCACTTGAAGAAGAGACAGAAGAGCTGAATAAAAAAGGCTTGAGTCAGGGACCAGCAGGTGTTGGTATAGTGGTTAAGGTGCTGAACTCCCACATAGTTGACTATGGTCCGAGTCCCTGGTGACTTGAAACTCATGCCACGAGTGTGTGCATGCAAGCCCAAAATCCCAGGAAGAGTATGGAGGAGAAGGGGCTGTGATGTGACTATTCACCTGGGGTATAATTTCTTGCTTTCTGTCTCTTTGGTGAACAGGTGTGCCCTTAAGCAAAAATCTCTAAAAAAAAAAAAAAAGAATACACACTAGAACTTTTTATTTAAATATAGTTAGTTTTAAGAGTAATTGCATTTCTTTTTGGATTTAAGATTTTTGAAGTTTTTCCCTAGGTTGATGCCATGGACTTAGTTAATGCTTGACCAGGAATCAGGATTAGGTCATTTAGCAAAGGACTTGTGAGTAAATAAAAGCTTAAAACCAGATTTTTAAGTGATGACTCGGGATTTGTTTGGATGGTTTTATCTTAGATATAAACTTAAATTATTTTCTGTGCACAAGACTAAATATTAGGATGCTGCAAATTTTAAATATTGTAAATGATATAATAAAACATAAACTTGAGTAAGATAACTTTCTCTTAAAAAAAAAAGAAAAACTAACCCTTCAAGTGTAAAAATTCTTGTTTCAGAATTTTAGAAAACAAACAAGAGGGGCCAGCAGATGGTGTAATGGTTACATCACTGGACTTCCACATAGTTGAGCAGGTCTGCGGGTTGATTCCCATATCTAGTAGCTTAAAACTCACGCCAGGCACATGTGCTTGCATGCCCCAAATCCTGAGAGTAGAATGGAGAAGAGATTGCCATGTGGCCATCCCCCTTGAGAGGCAACTTCTTGCTTGCTTTCCATCTCTCTCTGTCTCTCTGACAAGTGCATGCAACCTAATAGCAAAAATCTCTTGTTAAAAAATACATAAATAAAAAATAAAAACTAGAAGAACCAGCAGATGGCATGATGGTTACACTGCTGGACTCTCACATAGTTGATTGCAGTTCAAATCCTGGACCGGGTGGTTTAAAATTCATGCCAGGCACATGTGCATGATCAAGATCCCAAGAGAAGAATGGAGGAGAAGGGATTGTGGCATGGTTATCCCACCTGGATGGTGATTTCTTGCCTTTTTTTTTCTGTTTCTCTGGCAAGTGCATGCACCCTATAGCAAAAATCTCTCAAAAATAAATGAATTAAATCAAATAAAATTAAATAAAATTTAAAAAAAAGGCAAGAAAAAAGAACTAGGTGTAAAAATAAATGAATTAAATCAAATAAAATTAAATAAAATTTTAAAAAAAAGCAAGAAAAAATATCTGGGTGTAAAATATTTTTTAAAAGAATTATTTTATTTAACTTTATGTATTTACTTATTTTAATTTGACCAGAGAGGGGCAGAGCAGGAAAGAGAGAGAGAGAGAAAGAGAGAAAGTGAGAAAGCAAGCCATCAGGTCTGGGACTCGAATTAAATCAAATAAAATTAAATAAAATTTTAAAAAAAAGCAAGAAAAAATATCTGGGTGTAAAATATTTTTTAAAAGAATTATTTTATTTAACTTTATGTATTTACTTATTTTAATTTGACCAGAGAGGGGCAGAGCAGGAAAGAGAGAGAGAGAGAAAGAGAGAAAGTGAGAAAGCAAGCCATCAGGTCTGGGACTCAAACCGTGGTCAGCCATGTGGGAGTCCAGCACCCTAACTACTACACCACCTGCCAGTCCCAAAAATATTGACTATTCCAGAAATTGTGAGAAGATTCTAGAGCAAGATCTGGTTAGACATGAGCTAAAGAATCTATAGCAAGCTATCAATTGTTTTATAAGTACACAATTTATACTGTTTGTATAGTTATTTCAAATTGATATAAGACTAATGGGGATGAATTTGTAGGGACTAGATTTGGGAAGAGAGGAGCTAAATTTCTGTCATTCCTTGCTGACCTGTTTAGATAACTGATCTTTTGAAAGTCTTACCAATTTCTGGGGCTGGCAGGTGGTGTGATGGTTAAGAACACTGGACTCCCACATGGCTGACTGCCCTTTGAGTGCTGGACCTGGAAGCTTGCTTTCTCACCCCCATCTCCTGCTTTGTCTCTTCTCACACTGTCTCTTTCTAAATAAATATGTTAAATAAGATAATTCTTTAAAAAGAAAGTCTTCCCAATTTCTATTTTAGCTTATATTACTATTTTACTTTGACTTTAGAAAGTTGCCTCACACAGTGATTATGTAAATTTATTATTTTAATATGAAAGTAAACTGAGCCTCCGTAATAGGATGGTCCAAGATCTTTCATTAAGCGTTTTTACTTATGTCTTTTGTCTGTAATGTCAGTGCCTTTTTTTTCTCTATCAGAGTAGTTTATTTCTCACACATATTTATAAATTTTAAAGATAGATTTTCATTTTTTCCATTAGTGTAAAATTCCTGAGTTATTTTACTTCATCCATTTTTGTCTATCCTAAATTTCTCCTATTTAAAGGGACAACTATTATTATTATTATTAATTATTATTTTGCAATATTAAGACACAGAGTGGATCAAGAAAAAATATCAAAGCCTTCGAATTTGTCAAAGATATTTTTTCAAAGTAAAAACTGTCAAGAGATCTGTGATCGCTCATCTGTTCTTTCAGCTGTCGTGAAGATCAATACTTATTTCAGGTGCTCCTGATCGTGTGGTTATCTGCATCAATCACTAAGATGGTCACAAGGAACAAATCAAGCACAAGGGAGCGATTTCATTTTCCTTGCGATTTAGAGAGAAATACGGTGCATATCAATCTTTGTGTCTGTGCCAAAAGCTGTCATTACAAGCACCGGTCATATTTTAATCATATTAAATGTAGTTTTAAACTTTCCCCATCAAATCCTGAAATGTTCAGTTTAACCTTGGTTAATAATCCAGAGGTAACTGTGACAGGAACTAAAATAAAATCTTTCACTTCAAGTCAGAAAGAAGTCCATGATGAAAAAGCATAGAGAAATAAAACATTCTGATGAGCATACTCTTAAATATCATATGCAGACATATAGAAATATTTACTAAAAATATCTAAAGGTCTTACTTGTAAATATCAAAATAAGGTTATCTATGACACACACACAGGGGAGTGAGAGAAACACAGAGACAAATAGTTTGCAAGGAAATCACATCTACTTACATATTACCCGGGCAATTCTGAGTTCTAACCTCATCCTTTAGTAACGTCACTCTGGGCATTTTTCTTCAAGATACGCATAAGATGAATTGGATTCAGGTATTCATAGGAGACACACATTCACGGATAACTCAAAATAGCAAATCAAAATTGAAGTGGGAGAAAGGCGATAGTTTTCTAAATCACGTTGTTATTTAATTCACAAGAAAAATCACTATAATGTAGCTATAGTTAAAATGGAAACCCATTAGATGAACTTATGAAAGATAATTCTTTAGTTATAAATCATCTGGATGCAATGCAGTTTCTAGTTATCATTCTGACCTTCTCCCTGGGTATTCTTTAAGTGTATACTAGAGCAGAAAAATGCAGGTCAGCCACGTTTTAGCATCAAGTGATTCTATCAATCACAATAGATACTGAAGGAGAGGGGAAAAGAAGACCAGAATGTTGAAAATTAGTCCTTTGATAAATTTGAAACAGAAAGAGTGAAAACAACAAATCATACTACAACTCTGTGACAAGGAGAGTCCTAGGGGTTCACTTTAGTGTTATGACAAGATACTGCGGCAGTACTGTGTTGGAGGAAGATGAAGGAAATTCTCTTGGCTGTGAGAGAACAAGTCTAATGACTGAGAATGCACTGATTAATTTTATGTTATATCAGACGATCAATGTCTTTTTCAACGTCAGCATGTTTATAACAGATTACCTGTTCAGCATTTTTGCTATGTGAAAATGCTGATCCTACTAGCTTAAGGATTTCTGACTTTTGGTTGTTATTTGCTCTCATTTTTAGCACTGTTCTCTTGATGAGCTCATTTGTGTGTTTGGAAAGTCACATACGTGTACACGTACAAAGAAATCATTCATATTTTCCTCATCTCTGGATGATATAGACTTATGACTCACATCTACAAATATAATGATCAAAAATAAGAGAAAAAGTCTTAGAAAGAATGTGGTTGTAAGTTTTTCTATTTCTTACAAATTGCTGAGATCCGGGCATGTGTTTTCCCACATTGCAAAATATAAATGGGATTCTATTCATTACTAAGTTAGGAATAGGAAGGATATCACACTATGCTTTTACAACTTGTTGAAAGTAAACTAGGGACCAGCTATGTCGCTGAACTGCCATGTAGTTGACCGTGGTTCGTGTCCTGGACCTGGGGGCTTAAACTCACGCTGGGCGCGTGTACGTGTGTTGCCCAAGATCCTGAGAGGAGAATGGAGGAGAAGGGATTGCGGTGTGGCCATCTTCCCTGGGGGGGTGGCTATCTATCTCTCTGTCTCTCTCTGTCTTTCTGGCGAGCGCACGCACCCTATAGCAAAAAAGCCTCTCCAAAAAAAAGATAGAAAGTAAACTCTACTTGTTACCAAAAATGCTTTGAAGTTCTGGAGGTAACAATAATATCAAATTGCAGCTAAATGCTTTTATTTAACATAATCTTGATCAAAAAAGCTAAAACCTTATTTTCTGGCCTTGAAAATAGTATAATCAGAAAGGATGAATGAATCTCTTACTATCTTTTTAAAACTTTTTATTTACATTTGTTTACTGTACATCTTACAGTGTACAACATGGTTTTTCCTAACATGAATACAGTACATATTAGTCAAGTCAAAGATATTACCATATATATTATCAACAGATAACTTATCTCTTTTATGTCTGTGAAATGTTTTCTTTCTTCCTGTTATTACACCTTCCAATCTTTCAGTTTCTGCTATAGAGTGCAGACATTTGGCATATATTAAGCAGGGATATACAATGTCTGTCTTTCATAGTCTGGTTTACTTTGTTTAGCATTAATACTTCCATATCAAATGTCAGGGTCTCCTTATTTTTTATGACTGAGTAGTATTCCATAGTGTACATGTGCCATATTTTTCAAGTCAAGATATTTGGCGGGGGGCTGGCCAGTGGCATGGTGGTTAAGGTGGCTGGATAACATATGGCTAATAGCACAGCTTGAATCCCAGACTCAGTGACTTCAGAAAGATGCAAGTTGTATGTGTGTGCATGCCCAAAATATTGACAGGAAAGAGAACTGGAGAAAATATTAGAGTGGTCATTTCCCATGGTGGTTGCTTTCTTGCTTTCCCTCTTTGTCTCTCTTTGGAGAGAGTATTTTTCCCTCTGGCAAAAAATTTATTTAAAAAGTAATTTTTCATCTCAAATTATTAAGACTTTTCTGATTGAATTAATAATAGCTGAACAATTAATAACTTGCAAGAGCCCCCAAAATCCTGCCTACTATAATCTTACCCTCTATAGCTCATACCTACCTACTAAAACAAACTGCAGCTATCTCTGCCTATGTCTTAATTTTCTCTTCAGAGGGAGGCATAAGGGAGGAGGAGAGAAAGTGTTAGTTATGTCCCTTCCTCTCTTCAACTCTATCTGTATTTTTGTTTGCTACCAGAAAAGACTGGGAGGATACATAGAAATTCACAAGTGGTAGATTCATTGGACAAACGAGTCCCTTTTGCTAATATTACATAATGGACTATCTTTCTTCAAGAAACCAAAGAACTGACCTGAGTAAACTGTCCATATGTAGCTACACAGTTCATTATAGCTAATAAACAAGTTAAGAATATTTACCATAACAAAGTATTGGTAAATTCTCCTGGATGGTGTTTTCTCATTTTCTCTTTCTCTCTGTCTCTCTATCTCTCCCCCTGTATTTCTCCATTGCTCTATAGCAAACGCTAGAGTAAAACATATTTTAAAAAACACTTAGCAACATACATTTTAGCAATCAATTTTTAATTATTATATAATAATGAAAAGATTATAGTGAATGGTGCAGTATCATTAAGTAGTAGTCACACACTTAGGTATTTGTATAAGCTCTCGTAAATACAGCCACTTTCCCACTCTTTGCTTAACAATCTACTTGGTTTACAACTGTTCAGACTTACTACCACTCCTCCAATGCAGGAAATCCTTTCTCAGTCTTGTGTGCATCTTAGGAATCACCTTTCTGGGTCTTTGCCTCTTGTTTCTCACAGTTAGTTAGTAATCACTACACAAAGCCTTCAGAATCATGCGGGACTTCATGTTTTATTTATACATTTGTACTTTATTGTGCACTCATAGTACAATTCAGAATAAGTAAAAATTATTACGCTGGATTTGTGCTGTGTTGTAGTGTGTCTTGTTGCTCTCTGGAGTTTATCTAATGTAAGCTTTTTGTATGGCTAGAATTACATATTTTAGGTTGATGTGACATGCTATCTATTGAAAAAAAAAAAACATACTTAAGCCAGCGGTGGAGTAGTGGTTAAGGCAGCTGGATCTCACATGGCTGACTTCACAGCTTGAGTTCAGGAGCCATGGGCTTAAAAATATGGCAGGTGTATATGTGTATCAAACATCGTTAGAGGAATATGTAGGAGAAGGGATTGCAGGGATTATAGTGAGGCCATTCTCCTGGATGGTGTTTTCTCACTTTCTCTCTCTCTATCTTTGTCTCTCTATCTCTCCCCCTGTATCTCTCCATTGCTCTATAGCAAATGCTAGAGTAAAACATACTTAAAAAAGAAAAATGTGCTATACGGCATGTGTGCTCACAGAGAGGGAAGGGGAAAGTAAGGAATCAAGACACCAGGTACAAGACTTGAACTGTGGTTGGTGATATTTTAATTTTTTTCTTGAAACCTGTCTATATGTTATACGTGAGAGGACTTCAAAAGTTTGTAGAAAAAAATGAGTTGAAGTATGAGTTCATTCTAGTGCAAATATTATTGAAATTTATGCAGTTTTTCATAATTTATGTTTTCCATGAACTTTCTGAAGATTCACATTTAACATACAGATAAATTTAAAGAAGGAAATAAAAGTCATCTGTGCCCTTTATATAAGGGATCTTTAAAAGTTCAAGGATCAAGTTTATTATTTTGAAACTATACATAGATTTGGAAACATCGTTTGCATTAAAAATGGTCATACTTTAACTCCAAATTTTCATGAACTTTGTGAAACCTCCTCATATTTCTGCAATCTGTTTTAATGTCTTTTTCAATAAAAATAACTTTAAAAGGGAGAAATACTGGTAGGATAAATACAAAACTATATTTCTAAGAAGTAGAAGTGGGTTGTGAATGAGTAACATTATATATTTTATATACTGGATCTTTACTTATTTATTCATAATAAGAGTATATTTATATATTGCTTATATAATTAATTTTTATGTAAGAAAATAATGTTTATGGAATTTATAAAGATAGCATTTAATCTTCAAATAAAACTTTATATGAGTTTTTTTTATAATGTATGTGACATATTTGGTACCTCTTAATATTTGAGGCTAGGTTCAATTTTATCAACCTGTCCATGAAGGATCATTTATTTCTACTTTCAAGGCAGCTTTCTTATGAATACTGAATATTCTATTAATTAAATGAATTAAATCCTCTAGAGTCTGGAGTAAAGCCAGAGATAGAAAGAGATGATTACATTAATCGTATGTTTGGAAAGATTCAAAAGACAAACCATGAATATAAAATATGCAATCTCTATGCATCTCAAAGTACTCTTAATAGACAGGAGCAAGGGCATACATAGATAATTCAAGAAGATTAGATGATTTCTAAAAAAAAATACTTAAAAGCATTCTTGATTAATATCCTGGCATACCTGATGAATTGATTGTTGATTGAACTTGAGAACTTCTGAAGTCAGTGCCATATGCCTGAAGCAGTTGAGCTAAGACTTAGCTTCTGATTCCTTGTTTACCATCTCCTCTAACCCACTTGGCACATTGTTTCCTGAATCCTCAGCCATGCTTCCATTTCAAATTGTTTTCTCTCTTAAACTCCAAGCCACCTATCTACTATTCATACATAAGTCCTACTCTTCTGTGTTAAGGCAACATTACTATATTTTAGAACATCCCATAGACTTCTCTTTGTCCGTTTCACCCCCTGCTGTATAAACTTCAATTCCTCTACTATTTAGAATCAGTGGGCAATAACTAACTTAAATTTTGCCAAAACCTTGAGAATCCAACCATAAACAGCCTGGGACGAAGCTGTCTCTCCATCTTTTTGTTGCCTGCAACTTTGTTTCTGAGCCAAGGTGAGAAAGTGACTCATGAGAGCACATTCATTGGCTTTTAGGTCTTGGCCACTAATGTCCACAGGTCTCAATGCTCTGCCTTGAAATTTATGGTTTCTTCATTTCATTTGGTAGCCATATCCAGAAGTGACTATTTCAAACATTTTTGACTTACTGCATTTCTCTCACATCCCATGCTCTGACTTCTCTTGCATTTCTTGGAGACAAACAATAGACATCATTATTCCAAACTAATTTTTTTTAAAAGAGAGATTTTTGCTGTAGGGAACATGTGTTCGCCAGAAAGCAAGCAAGAAATCACCCTCAGGGGGTATGGTCATGCAACAATTTTTTCCCCATCATTCTCTTCTCCAGATTTTGGGCACACATGCACATATGCCCAGTGTGAGTTTTAAGCCACTAGGTCTGGGACTTGAACTATGGTCACCTACATCGAAGTCCAGCAATGTAATCATTATACCATCTGCTGGTTCTCTAAATTTTTGACAAGAAAACTTCAGTAAATTTCCTACATTTGCACCCACTCTTTTCTCTCTCTTCTAATAGAAGAATCCCCTTTTTCAAAGACTAGCCCTGTCACTTGTGCCTCTTATATTCTAGTATAATGCACCTCAAAAAATTTATTTGCAAACTTATGCCTTTTCTTGTCTTCTGGTTCTTCACTGTCACCTTTTCAGTATTCTAAATTTTATATTTTCCCAAGAATTATGCTCCTTTTTTTCCCCCTGAATTGCCCTGAGCTACGAGTTTCTCTATGCTACATTCTTTTCTGTCTCTACTTCTCAGCAGCACACTTCTTGTTTTTCTTCAACTTTTTTTTTTTTTTTTTTTAAGATTTTTGTTGTAGGGCACATGCACTCACTGGAGAGACAGACAGACAGGGAGAGAGAGAGAGTGAGGAATCACCCACCTGGGGGGCATGCCATGCTGCAATCCCTTCTCCTCCAGTCTTCTCGAGGGATTTTGGGAACACATGTACACACTCCCGGTGTGAGCTTTAAAATGCCAGGTCCAGGACTCTAACTGCAGTCTACTGCATGGTAGTCCAGTGACACAACCATTATGCCATCTGCTGGTCCTAACACACTGATTTTTTTTTTTTTTTAATTAAAAGAATGAACCATTCTTGTCTTCATTTATTTCCTGCTAGGTCTAGTCACTTTATGAATCTAATTCATAAAGGAGTCTTCTCCCAGTAGTCTAGGGAAAGTGCTACTCCTAAATTTAGTAAGAACTCGTGTTTATGTCCTTATTCTCCTTGATGTCTCAGGAGAAGTCAGCATAGCATTTCCTCCCTTTTTCTATTAACAATCTTTCCCTGGGTTTCTGTATCATCCCCTTTTGTCATATTTTCCTGTTTCTTTTCTGGCTGTTCCATCAATGTGTTCTTTGCTACCTTATCCAATTTTTATTATAGATGGATATTTATAGCTTTCAAGGGCTTTGATCTACAATGTCATCCCTTTTCTTGTTTTATTCTCATCCAAGAGTCTCTCATGCACTGGATACATTATAGATAGGTAGGTAAGTAGGCAGGCAGATAGATGATGCAATGTTATAACACATAACAGACATGTGTGTTTATATACACATGTCTACAGGAGGGGACTTCAAAAAGTCCATGGAGAAATAAAATTAAAATATGAGCTTAATTTGGTACAAAAATGAGATCTATGCATTTTTAAAAATAATAAACATTTCCTATCACCTTTTTGAAACTGTATTGTCATTCACATACCCTGATTCATATGGTCTCTTCTCTGAGTCCCATACCGATTTATCTAATTTATTCTTCAACAGTTCCATTTAGAAGCCATCTATTCAGAAAATTTCTTGTTTTGTCTACTTGAATTATCCTAATGTTCTTAGCCTCAGTAAGTGGTATGAACATCTAGTTACACTTTCTATCCCTATAAGTAGAGGTCCCCTCAGAGCCTTACTGCTGACGAAGCTTCCCATTTTGAATCACCTTACTTTTACTTTTGGAAGTTCCTCTCTAGTACCTGGGACTGTTTCTGGTCACCAGTGTCATTGGGAAGATGCTCCATACCTGAGCCTTTCCCCACTGGCCCTCATCTGATATGGATCCTGCTGACCTAAAGTTCCTATCTTAAAAGTTTTAAAGCTCTCCTTTAGTGACAAATCCTGGTTCTCACTGATTTTTTTTTTTTTTTAATTAAAAGAATGAACCATTCTTGTCTTCATTTATTTCCTGCTAGGTCTAGTCACTTTATGAATCTAATTCATAAAGGAGTCTTCTCCCAGTAGTCTAGGGAAAGTGCTACTCCTAAATTTAGTAAGAACTCGTGTTTATGTCCTTATTCTCCTTGATGTCTCAGGAGAAGTCAGCATAGCATTTCCTCCCTTTTTCTATTAACAATCTTTCCCTGGGTTTCTGTATCATCCCCTTTTGTCATATTTTCCTGTTTCTTTTCTGGCTGTTCCATCAATGTGTTCTTTGCTACCTTATCCAATTTTTATTATAGATGGATATTTATAGCTTTCAAGGGCTTTGATCTACAATGTCATCCCTTTTCTTGTTTTATTCTCATCCAAGAGTCTCTCATGCACTGGATACATTATAGATAGGTAGGTAAGTAGGCAGGCAGATAGATGATGCAATGTTATAACACATAACAGACATGTGTGTTTATATACACATGTCTACAGGAGGGGACTTCAAAAAGTCCATGGAGAAATAAAATTAAAATATGAGCTTAATTTGGTACAAAAATGAGATCTATGCATTTTTAAAAATAATAAACATTTCCTATCACCTTTTTGAAACTGTATTGTCATTCACATACCCTGATTCATATGGTCTCTTCTCTGAGTCCCATACCGATTTATCTAATTTATTCTTCAACAGTTCCATTTAGAAGCCATCTATTCAGAAAATTTCTTGTTTTGTCTACTTGAATTATCCTAATGTTCTTAGCCTCAGTAAGTGGTATGAACATCTAGTTACACTTTCTATCCCTATAAGTAGAGGTCCCCTCAGAGCCTTACTGCTGACGAAGCTTCCCATTTTGAATCACCTTACTTTTACTTTTGGAAGTTCCTCTCTAGTACCTGGGACTGTTTCTGGTCACCAGTGTCATTGGGAAGATGCTCCATACCTGAGCCTTTCCCCACTGGCCCTCATCTGATATGGATCCTGCTGACCTAAAGTTCCTATCTTAAAAGTTTTAAAGCTCTCCTTTAGTGACAAATCCTGGTTCTTCATGTCTTCTTCTTTTTTTTGGAAAGGTTTTTGCTTTAGGGCATGTGCGCTCTCCAGACAAGGAGAGACAGAGAGACAGAAAGCGAGAAATCAACCCCCAGGGGGGATGGCCATGCCACAATCTCTTCTCCTCCTTTCTCCTCTCAGGATCTTGGGCACACACGCACACGTGCCCAGTGTGAGTTTTAAGCCACCAGCTCCTGGACTCGAACTATGGTCAACTACATGGGAGTTCAGTGACATAGCCATTATGCTAAGTGCTGGTCCCCTCGTCTTCTTTTTGAGGCATTCTCTAACCTCACTCTCCTTTCCTACTTGACCAGATGCCATAAGGAACTCTGTTCCAGGATTGTAGCCTCATGAATAGCTCTCTAGCTGGCCAGTATAGTATTTCTTTTATAAAATAATTTGATACCAGGTTGACAAAATGATACTGATGTTCTGACTTGCAATGATTTCCCTGTTTGACCCTTAATTAGTCAGGCTACTTAAAAGAGATGGAGCAAAAGGATATATAGTCATCCCTCTGTGTTTGCAAGGAATTGGTTCCAGGATGCAATGTGGACACTGAATTCCAGATGCTCAAGTCCCACATATTATTGTGTAGCATTGGCATATAACCTATACATATCCTCCCATGTACTTTAAATCATCTCCAAATTATTTATAATATCTAACAAAATACAAATTCTATGTAAATAGCTGTTATACTGCATTATTTAGGGAACAATGACAAGAAAAAGAAGTCCGTAGGTGTTTACACAGATACAACTGTGGCAGGTAGTCCTAATTACATAGTATATGTTAGCAGCAATGTAACATTTTCAATTTGACCATGGCAGAATCCAGGGATGTGGAACCCATGGATACTGAGTGTCAACTGTACTGACAAACCAATAGACAGATAGAAGATAGATCGATTGATAGATAGGCCCACAGAGATAAATGAAAGGGGATTCATCTAGGGAACTGGCTCACACAATTGTAAAGGCTGAGAAGTCCCACAAAGGTCACCTATCAACTAGAGTCCCCTCCTGTAGACATGTGTATATAAACACACATGTCTATCAACAGCTCAAAGTCCAAATCCTCAGAATGAGATAAGCCAATGGTGTAATTTTCCTTCTGAGGAAGAGGATACAAGTCCTGGAGTGAGTCCAGAACATTTAAAACTTGGAGTTCTGATGTTCACAGCAGAAAAAAATCCCAGCTCCAGAACAGGGCACATTGACCTTTCCTCTGTTTCTTGTTCTATCAGATGCCATGCTGATGAGAAGATACTCGCCCAAATTGATGATGAATTTCTCTCACTAAGTCCACTGACTCACATACCAATCTATTCTGGAAAGACCCTCATGGATGTTCTCAGAAATCATGTGTTGCCAATGATCAAAATAATGTAATACCAGCTATCTATCTCAATACAGTTCTTTTGAGACCTAAAATTAACCATCCCAGACACCAGGTGAGTTCAGACTCTGGGTAAGCATGATTCATTACCTACTTTTGAGTTTAAATTGAATGTATGTGAGCCTGTGAGTCAGTACTTTCCACCTATGTTCCACTGTAAGGCTGCCCGTGTCTGTAGCTCCCCACTGTGGCCAGGATGGTATTGGGGTCCTTTACCCTGTGAACTCTCAGCTGTTGACACCTAAGATGGTCACCCCCACTTCCTCCACCAGCCCCACACTATGGGTCAGGAAGCCCTCGGGGTCATTGCTTGTATATCCTCTGAGGAATTGGGACTACATTGCCACCCTGCCATCTAGTTTTTCTGATCTAGGTGCTAACCATAACTTCACGGCATCAGTCAGATGATACCTAAACAGAACTGACTGAAGTATGGACGTTCTTTACACAAATGGAAACACTTTTCATGCTCTCTCAATAACTTCTTGTCTATAATCCTAATGGTGATGTATACAAGGCAAGGTTGCAGGAATCACGGGAAATTATCATGTTCTAGGAGTGTGCTGATAGTGCACCTTAGGGTTCTTAAAGATAAAATTAGAAGTTATTTCCAACTCACCCTCTTGGCACAAGAAATTAAACCCTGTGCATGGGGAGCTGAATCCCACAAGGCCAACTATGGTCCAGTGCCTGTGGCTTAAAAAGAAAACAAAACAAAACAAACTCCAGGGCATTTGAGAATGCCTAGAATCCTGATGGGGTGGAGAAGTGGAGGAAAAATTATCGTGATTGTGATATTTGGGGGGAAGAGGCTTTCTCTTTCTCTCTGGCAAGCAATCATGTCCATTGGCAATTAAAAAAAAAGAAGATACATTGTTTCCTGTTAGTAATAGGAAATTGTAAATGGTAAATTTCCTATAGTCTGAAAGCAGATTATTTGTTTATGTTGCCTGACTTATTTTGGTTTAGGCTCATACTCGTAGCCATCATCATGAAAGCACCTCTTTTTAATAAATTGGAAGCTACTATTCGCAGGAGCCAGAATGGATGATGCAGTAAATAAACTGGGTAACAACATGATTAGCATTAACTAAAAGATACAGAAGAACTTAAGATGCAAGAAGTTCTATGATGTTCCAATGAAATCAGGTTCCAACGACCTTTGACATATAATGATGTATAACAACAATATTGGCACCTTTTCCTATAAAATAAGCCAGAAAGGACACATTTGATAATAAAGAACACAAAGAAATGTCTTATAGACCTGAACAAGAAGAGAGACAGGTAAGTACACACTGTAAAGTCTTCCTGTGCACTGACTGGACAATGAACAAAAAGCAAAAGAAATGTCTTATAGACCTGAACAAGAAGAGAGACAGGTAAGTACACACTGTAAAGTCTTCCTGTGCACTAAATTGGACAATGAACGAAAAGCAAAAGTACCTCTTGTCTACACTTTATGCTGAATCTATGATTTATATGAGGTGCCCAATTTTGCATTCAATTTTTCAGTTGAATTGTTTATATGGACAGGGTGTGGAGAGCGGCCAATCTGAGAAAACATGTGACCGTTTGACGCATACAGAAACATGCTTCTGTGAGCTCTTTTAGCAATAGCTATGAAAGCATTTACATAAGAAAACACTATCTGCCTGCTGTTGTTCGTTATCTTCCTGTTGTTGTCATCCCAGATACTAGATACCGCAGGGCAGTTGGAGGCTAAAAGAAGCCACCTCTGTTTATCAGAGAAATTACATGGTGCCAATCATTTTCACATCTTAAGGTGATTTACATCCAGAAACAACAGACTTTGCATTCCATTTCCTTTTCCCTCATTCTCTTTACATTCTATTTCCTCTTACCCCATTTTCTGCCCTTTAAAAGAATAACCCTGAGGTTGGTTCCTGGTTGTAACATCATCAGAGAAGTTGGGCCCACCCAATCCTTGTTTTTTATACTTATGTGTCTGTTGTTGCTTTTATTTCTAATTCATAGTTTCCCCACTCAGAAAAACATGTTCAGCCATGCAGGTCCCGGCAAGTGGCACCCAAACGTGTGGCTGAGGAAACAGTCAGGCAAGTAGACACTCCTTGCAGCTGGCCAGATATTATTGAGTAAGGTAAGGAACCTAAAGAGTAAAATAAAGAGTATAGAGTAGAAGAAAGAGACATCAGAGTAGAAGAAAGATGTCAGGGTAAAATAAGGAGATAAATAGAGCAAGAGAAGAAGAGAATAAGATTATTGTAGGGTGTAAAACATGGGGACATAATTGTCAGAGATATGTCTAAACATTGTCTTACATTTTAAAAGCTAGGGACAATAAAGTTAGTATTAAGAAGTTACATCAGTTCCTAAATTTTGTGCAGTAAACACACCCTTGGTTCCCAGAGCAAGGGAAAGTTTATGAGGAGACCTGGGACAAGGTCAGAAAACACATCAAGGAACAATATACAACAGAGGGTCCTAGCCAGATTCCCATTTTTGCCTTCTCCCTATGGAATTTAACTAAGGAGTGCTTGAAACAAAACCCTCCAAAAAAAAAAAAAACAGAGCTGGTTTAGCAACTTCACTGACAACACTCCAGAGGACTATACCTCCCTCCTACCTAAGAAATCAGAGTCTGTAAATAAAGACAAGGATAGAGAAGTAACACCTGGTAAAGAAAAGAACAGTCTTCTGAAGTTAGATTTAAGAATGCAGATCTGAACTTACAGGGCAGGAGGAGAATGGAGCTACCCTTTGGTCTAGTGCTCCCCCGCTGTGGCCTGCTGCTTCCCAGTCTAAACCTCCTTGCATATCAAATGGTGCTAGGACAGACAGAACAACTCCCAGTTTAACACCTCTCCAGAGAGCTTTGCATTGCATGGCAGATAGAGGAAAGGATACTTTGGGATATAAATTATGCCCTTTCATAGAGACTCCTGATCCTGATCTTGACAATAAAGGACAAAATCAACATCAGCATGAGCTGATATCCTTTAAAACTCGAAAAGAAAAAAACGGCTTGTAAGCAGTATGGTCCTGTGGCATCATATACAATTGTGGTATTTGAAACAGCGACTCAATCTGTGATTAACCCTAATGACTGGCAGGTGCTAGGAAGGGCACGGTTATCAGGAGATTATCTTTTATGGAAATCTGACTGGTTTGAGGAAGCCCAAGAGCAGGCAAATAGGAATCAACAACATGGACTATCTATCACATTTGAAATGTTGTCTGGAACAAGAAAGCAGGCCAATACTGCTGCAAAATTAGATATTCTTCACAGGCATATCAGCAGATTAACACTATATGCTTGAAATGCTGAGAAAGGCTCCCCAGTCAGGATCTAGGGACAGGTAGGTTGATCAGTGCATGACAGGGGCCTAACAAGTTATTTCAGATTTTATTTCCCCCTTGACACAAGCCACATCTTGACTGGTCTCTGATCAGGAGGAAGGACAAAGTCTGTTAAAACAATTGGCCTTTGAAAATGCTAATGTTTCGTGTAAAACAGCTATTGCCCCATGTTGGGCACCACTTCCTGGGACCTGCTTGGCTGAAGACGTTTTTTTCTGAGTGGGGAGGCTGTGGATTAGAAATAAATGCAACAAAAAACAAAGACACACAAGTATAAAAGCAAAGATTGGGTGGGCCCAAATTCTCTGATGGAGAAGTTGCAACCAGGAACTGGCCTCAGGTTTATTCTTTTAAAGGGCAGAAAACGGGGTAAGAGGAAATGCAATGCAAAGAGAATGGAGGAAAAGGAGAGGGAATGCAAAGCCATTTGTTTTTGGATGTAAATCATCTGAAGATGTGAAAACAACTGCCGCCATGCAATTTCTCAGATCTTTTTGAGGTGAAATCTGATAAAAAGATGTGGCTTCCTTTAACCTCATACCTTTAGTCCTACAGTATCAGGGTATGGGGATGGACAACAGGAAGAAAAGGATAACAGGCAGATAGTGTTTTCTTATGTAAATGCTAAAGAAGCTCTCCAGAAGCCTGCTTCTGCATGCATCTAAAGGTCAGATGTTTTCTGATTGGCTGCTCTCCACAACAAAGTATTCACAAAAACTTATTTTTCCGAGACCCATTTACTTAACTTTCAAGCAAGAAATCTGTTAATTATTCTAAATATCTTTTTTTCCTCACATGCATCACCTAAGTGCAATATATCCACCAAATCTATTCCTAAATAGTTTCCAAATTTAGCTATTCTCTTAAGTTTCCATTAATTTTATCCCCATTAGCAGTCTTACTCTATGTTTTAGAGAGAATTTTGCTATTGGGCATGTATGCTTACCAGAGAGACAGAGACAGAAAGTAAGCAATCATCTCCCCATGGGAGATGGGAGATGGCCGCACTGCACTCTCTTCTCCTCCATTATCCTTTCAGGATTTTGAGCATGCACACACACACACACCCCTGATGTGAATTTGAAGCTGCCAGGTCCAGGACTCGAATCACAGTCAGTCATGTGGGAGTCCAGCAACGTAACTGTTATGCCATTTTCGGGTCCCCAATATTAATCTATTAACTGTATTTATCTGAACACATTTGCCCATATTTCATGCCATATTGAGAAAGTGATCTTGTCAATTCCCTACTTTAAGTCTTTTGATTGTGTCATTCTTTATTTTTTAGAGAGATTTCTGCCATAGGGAGAAATTTCTCCATCATAGAAAAATCAGAGAAATGGAGAGAAGACATAGAAAAAGTGAGAAATCATCCCCCCTCAGGGGAGATGACAGTGCCACAATCCCTTCTCCTCCATCTCCTCTTAGGATTTTGGGCATGCATGCACACACGCCCACCATGAGTTCCAAATTGCCAGGACTGAGACTTGAACCACAATCAGTCATGTGGGAGTCCATTGCCTTAACCACTATGCCTCTTGCTGGCCCTGTGTCATTCACTCTTAAGTGAAAATCCAACTTTTTTTTAAAGAGGGATTTTTGCTATAGGATGTGTGCACTCTCCAGAGAGACAGAGAGAGACAGAAAGCCAGAAATCACCCTCCAGGGGGAATGGCCATGCCACAATCCCTTCTCCTCCATTCTCCTCTTAGGATTTTGGGCACACACACACACGCCCACCATGAGTTTTAAGCCTGTGGGTTTGGGACTTGAACCAAGGTTGACTACTTGGGAATCCAGCGATATAACCATCACACCAAGTGCTGGTTCCAAAGGCAACATTTCTAAGTGTCTAGCTAGGATCTGCATGATCCGAACGTGCCCTGCCTCCTTAGCTTCGTGTCATATATCCTTACACCTCTGCTTTCCTTTCTTTCCCTTCCTCTTCTAGGGAATATTTTCTAAAACCTATTAAATATGGGATACCATACTAAACACTGAAGAAATGACAGTGCATTAAAATAGACCCCATTCTCAACAGTGTGGAGTTTAGAGTATGGTGTTTCAGTTTTTAATCATAATCATCACATACGTTGATGTAAAATTGTAGCCATGTTAAATATTGCAAACGAAGAAGTACTTCTGCTTTGAACTTCTATGGCATGAAGATTTTTATACTCACGGAGGTCAAGAATAAATGGATGTTAATTACCAGATGAAAGAAAGGGTGTTCTTTTTGAATGGGCCTCGTTTGTTCCCTGCTTCCTGGTATTGCATAACATATTCTTGACATGGGAAATGGTCTTTCCTTGCTTTTTTGCCTTATACATTTTTGAAGTCTCAGTTTCAATATAGTTTTCAGTAAATATAATATAAATATAGCTTCTCAGTTTAAATGAGAAACCAAGCAAGGTTTCTCATTAAATATTCATAAAAGACCCTGGTGTGTTGCTTCTTCGGTACAAATCACTTTCTAATATTTGCTCGGTGTCCCTCTTGACTAGCAGATTGTTACATAATTGCTATGTGCTCTATGGGAACACATAATGGCCATCATATTCCCAGCTGTCTTCTTAATGTTTAGCACAGTCTGAGACACACACACTCAAAGATATGCATTGAGTAAATGAGTATGAACTTAAAATGGCTCAGTCAATGTGTCATGTGCAGAATAGTAAAAATAAACAAGATATGGTCCCTGCCCTAAAAGAATATATCCTAGAGAAAGCAGTGTTTGACAAGACGAAACAAAAAGTGTTAAAGAGGCCATAATCTCTGGGCTACTTCCTGAGAAATACCCAGTCCCACAGATCTTCCAACAGACTCCAATTTTTCAGTCAAATGTACCAAGGGGTGGACAAGATTCTTGAATTAGTAGACTCGATTAAATAAAAAATTGCTACATTTCATTTTAATGTTTGATGTTTCCACTGATTTTATTTTATTTTATTGAGAGCTTTTTTTTTTTTTCTATAGGGCGCATGCGCTCACTAGACAGACAGAGAGAGACAGAAAGTGAGAAATCATCCCCCAGGGGGATGGCCACTCAGTAATCCCTTCTCCTTCATTCTCCTCTCTGGATCTTGGGCATGCATACACACGTGCCCGGTGTGAGTTTAAGCCACCGGGTCCAGGACTCGAACTGTGGTTGACTACATGGGAGTCCAGTGACATAACCATTATGCTAACTGCTGGTTTCTCCACTGATTTTAATAATTAAGGAAAATTGAAGTGGGGCCAATAGGTGACATGGTGTTTAAGACACTGGACTCTTACATGTCTGGTGGTTCTAGTCACAAACCTGGCAGCTTCTTTCTCACTTTTCTTCTCTCTCTTTCTGACTCTCTCTAGTGAGCACATGTGCCCTATAGCAAATCGCATAATAATAATGAATAAAATTAAATAAGGAATTCTTTTAAAACAAAAATAAAATTTAACTAAATTACTTTATTGTATTTTAGATATAGCATGTTTATGTTAGGAAAAATCAAAGGAAGTAAGTATTCTAAGATAGCCAATAATAGATTAATAATGATGATTAATTTTATCTCTATTTACTTTTATTTTTTACCACAGGGCGGGCGCCATCGTGCCCACTTTTATTTTTTAAATGTTAAAATAACTGAAATATTAATTATTTAAATTGATATTACTTGCTATTTTGAGTTATAGTATGATCATATTTACATGTTCTCTTTTTTTGTAGAGAGATTTTTGTTATAGGGCATGTGTGTTTGCCAGAGATACAGAGAGAGACAGAGAGACAGAAAGTGAGAAATCATCTCCCAGGAGGGATGGCCAAGCCACAATCCCTTTTCCATTATCCTTCTCAGGATTTTGGATCCTGTGTAAATTTTAAGTCCCTAGGTTTGGGACTTGAACTACAGTCGACTATATGGGAGTCCAGTGACATAACCATTACACCATCTGCTGGTCCCATATTTACATGATATTTTAAATGACCTAGATTTTCAGAAAAAAAAAATGCTGCAGGTATTATTAAAAGACAGTTAAACCATTAAAATAGGAAATGTCATTTTCTGTGAAAATGGCTTAGTGTAGAAAGCTTAGAGAGTTTATTAGCCTAGTGTTGTCTTTACTATCTTAGTATTAATACAAGGAATGGGCCCAGCCATGGAGTTATATGCCTCCCAGATGCTATGCTCTTGTAGCTTGGGACTATATGTGAGGCCTGGGTTTGATTCCAGGTCCAAGCTAAAGGCCAGGTGCAATAGTGTGCAACTGTAGTCACATTGACTTAGGTGGCTGGGGAGGAAGGTTGTGACAGTGAGAGCATGGAGTTTACATGGAGTGGAATATAAATACGTGTGTATGTGTGTGTGTGTGTGTGTGTGTGTGTGTACAGAGAAAAGTAACATACCGTCTCGACCTTCAAAGAATGTATTACAGTGAAAATAGTGTTTGATAATGCCACAAGAAAGTATTAAAGAGGCTATATTTTTTGGACTGTGTCCTGAGAAACTGGATCCCCAGGGCCTGGTGTATTTGTATGTATGCACATATTGGGTTGTCAGAAAAGTCATGACATATTTTTCTTTTTTACTATGCTAAAATCCATCATGACTTTTCCGACAACCCCATATACATAAAATGTGTTTCAGCAAACAAGGAAAATATAATTTCTTTATTCTCATCATGTATATAATCTTACAGAAAAAATATTCTATACTACAACTCCTAGACTAGATAAATTGGCATATTGAGAAGCTAAAAGAAAATTTAACTGATCTGCAGTAGAAGCAGAACTACTGAGTGGGTCCATAAATAATACTACGCTGACTTATATCTTTAATCATAAACCACTGTTTAAGCTCAATATGGGAACTATAGAATACAAATGGAAATTGTATTTGAAAATAAGAATCTATTATGTATACACACAAAATATATGTCCAAATGTGATGTGTATTCTCAATAAAACAGTACATCTTATAAACAAACTTTTATAGAGTAATTTCCAGAATTTTTGGCATTCAACAAAACATATATATATAATATATAAACATTGAGCTTTACTATCCAACATCTACTACTTTTACACTTATATTTCTTTATATGCAGCTACTCACAGTCGTATAAAAATAAAACTCAAGCCCAAACCTTACAAGAGTCTAGCTTGCAATATGAAGCTTAGAAGCTTAGGAAGCACAGAAACGATGCTCGGGATGGTTTTTAGATGTGTTCCTAGAGCCTCTGTTGAGATTGGGACATATGCAGTCTTTTTGAAGCACTTAAAAATATCCCATGTCCAGGTTTAGGCACAGTCTGCTTCTACACATGAACCCCCACCAAATCAAAAATATCTCTGTATCTACTTATCTCTCGCTCTTAAAAACTTACCTATCTGTATTTTAAATATTTATGTTTTCCTTGGAAAGAATAGCAAAATAGGGACCAGCAGTTAGCATAATGGCTATGTCACTGGACTCCCATGTAGTTGACTGCGGTTCGAGTCCTGGACCTGGTGGCTTAAAACTCATACCGGGCGCGTGTATGTGTGTGCGTGTGTGCCCAGGATCCTGAGAGGAGAACGGAGGAGAAGGGATTGTGGCGTGGCCATCCCCCCTGGGTGTTGATTTCTTGCTTTCTGTCTCTCTGTCTCTGTCTGTCTGGTGAGCGCATGCGCCCTATAGCAAAAACCTCTAAAAAAAAAAAAAAAGAATAGCAAATAAAAGGTAGTAGTGGGGATGCAGAGGATAACTAAGAATGTGACACTGCAAAAAGAATGTCCTCTTCTCTAAAGGAAATTTAATTATCCAAATGATTTAAAGCACCTTAGTTTCCATTTCCAAATCAATGGCCTTTCCTATTACGTGTCTTCTAGAAGTGAAACAGAGAGTAACACTAAATCGTCCATCCACACATGGACTCAGGATTTTATTAAGAAGGGGAAGAGTAGTGAAGATTTTACTACAAACATTGACCAGATGTTTTTCTAAACTCATTTCTTTCAAAAACATAAATATTAGTTTTGCTAAATTTTTTATGTTGTCTCCTGTCATATGGAGGATACAAATTCTCTTCTCTTTTTCTTCATTTTTAAAAAACTGTTGTTGCCATAGGGCATGTGTGCTCACCAGAGAGAAGTGGAAGAAAAGTGGGAAATCAGCTCCTAGAAGGGATGGGTGCACTGCAATCACTTCTCCTCCACTCTCCTCCTGGGATTTTGGGCATGCACACACACCCACCTGGCATGATTTTAAAGTTGCCAGGTTAGACTCAAAATATGCTAGGCCATGTGAGAATTCAGTGCCTTAACTACCGGCCACCTAATGGTCCCAGTAGTAAAAATTTTTGTTTCTTTGGGTAGTCTTTGATATTTATCAGGGATATCAGCCTCTTATTTTCTTTTCTTGAGTGTCTTTGAATTTGGTGTTAAGGTTATGTTGACCTCATAAAATGAGCTTGGAAATGCTCCTTCTATTTCTATTTTTTTGGAAGGTTTTTCAGATTGATTAATAATAATTCTTCTTTGAACATTTGTTGAATTTAGCTGTGAAGCCATCTGGTCTTAAGCATTACTTTGTGGGGAGGTTTTTAATTACTACTTCAGTATCTAATTGTTTTTGGTATTTTCAGGTTTTCTTTTTTTTTTTTTGACCCAATATTATTGGGTTATGTGTTTCTAGAATACTCTTAGTTACCCAGTGAAGTGGCATGTAATTGTTCATAGTTATCCATATTTCTGAGGCATCCATTGTAATGTCTTCATTTTCATTTCTGATTTTATCTCTGAGAGTCTTCTCTGATTTTTCTTAACTTATTTCTTTCAAAAACATAAATATTAATTTTGCTAATTTTTTCTGTAAACTTTATGTATTTGTTTATTTATTTATTTATATTCTCTGACTTATTCTGGGGCTAATATTTATTTTCTACCAGTTGTCAACTTTGGATTTAGTCTGTAAATTATTCAAGCCACCAGGTCTGGGACTTGAACTGTGGTCAGCCATGTGAGAGTCCAGTGCCTTAACCACTTTGCCACCTGCTGGCCCCTCATTTTCATTTTAACGTTTTTGCGATAGTGCATGTGCTCTTACTGGAGAGAGACAGTGGGAGGAAAAGTGAGAAATCACTCCCACCCTCGGAGGGGTAACCATGTAGTAATCTTTTCTTCCTGATTATCCTCCTGGGATTTTTGGTACTCATTCACACACTCCCAGCAGGATTTACAAGCCACCGGGTTGGAAATATAGAAGCTGGCCATATAGAATTTCTGCACCTTAACTACCATCTCATCTGATGGACTCTTACAGTTTTTACTAATAAAAATTATTTTTGTCTGATATAAATAGAGCTTTTCCTATTCTTTTAATATTTTCTATTTGCATAAAATATCTTTTCCACACCTTCATTTTCAGTCTCTGTGTGCCCTCATATGCGAAATGAGTTTCTAGTGGGCAACATAGAGGTGAGTTTTACTTTTTATCCACTCAGTCACTGCATATCTTTTAAATGGTGAATTTAGTACACTTATATTTATAGTAATTATTAATTCTTAAGGATAAATATCATCATTTTGTTAATTCTTTTATCATTGTTTTTAGATCCTTTTTTTACATTCTTGTTGTGTTCTTTTGTGAGTTAATTTTTCTGTAGTGGTATGCTTTGATTCCTTTCTCTTTATCTCTTATGTATATACTAAATGTTTGCTTTGTGGTTACCATGAGGCTTATATAAAACATGTAATAGTTATAGAAGACATTTTAGGGCCAGGCCAGTGACATTGTAGTTAAGGTGGCTGGATCCCACTGGGATGAGAACTAGCAGCTTTAAAAACATACCAGACACATGTGTATGTGTGTTCCCAAATCCTAAAAAGAAAAACAAAGGAGAAGGGATTGCAGTGTGACTCTCCTCCAATGAGGCATGCTTTTGCACTCTCTCTCTCTCTGTCTCTCTCTGGCAAAGGCATATGCCTTTTAGCAAAATAAATAATAAAAAGTGAAGTCTACTTAAAACCAATAACAACTTTACTTCAATTTCATATAAATGCTCTGAAATTTTACTTCTCTCCCCACTACATTTTGTATTTTTGATATCACAATTTCTATCTTTTTATATGTATACTCATTAACAAGCTAATGTGGCTGAAGTTCTTTTTTAATACTTTTATCTTTTCATTTTATACTGAAGTTACAAATGACATAAATTACTATTGCAGTATTAAGGTATTCACTCTCTCACTCTCTTTTCTTTAAGAGAGAGAGATATTTGTAGTAAGGCTTGTGGACTTGCTGGAGAGACAGAGCAAAAGAAAGCAAGAAATCATCTCCCAAGATGGGTGGCCATACTAATCCTTTCTCCTCCATATGTCCTCTCAGGATTTTGGATGGGCATAAACACGTGCCTGGTGTGAATTTCAAGTCTCCAGTCTGGGACTTAAACTACAGTAGTCCATGTGGGAATCCAGGAATGTGACCATTATGTCATCTGCTAATCCAAGGTATTCTTAATTTGACTACATGTTAAACTTGACCAGCGAATTTTATAATCTTGTGTTTTCATGTTACTATTTTCATGACCCTTTATTTTAGCCAGAAAACTCTTTAGCATTTCTTGGAAGGCATTTCTAGTGGTGATGTACTTTTTTCAGACTTTTTTTGATATGGGCTTGCTCTTTCTTTTGTCTTTTCTTTCTTCTTTTAGAAATATTTATTTTAATTTTATTTAATCATTTATATATTTTATTTAGACTAGAGGGAGACACAGAAAGAGAGAGGAAAAGTGAGAAAGCAAGTCACCAAGTCCAGGACTCGAACCATGGTAAGCCACTTGGGAGTGTCCAGCACCTTAACCACTATGCCACCTGCTGTCCCCCTCCTCACTCTCCCTCCCTGCACTGAAAGCAAGCCACCAGGTCCAAGACTTGAACCATGGTCGGCCATGTAGGAGTCCAGCACCTTTAATCACCATGTCACTTGCCTCTTTTTCTTTCAGCACTTAGATAACGTGTTTCTGACCTGAAAGGTTTTTTCCTAAATAATCTGCTAAAGGCTTTATTGAATGTTCCCTTAACTGTGATATACCTTTTTTGTCTTGTTACTTTCAAAATTCTCTTTTGTTACTTTGATATTTAAGAGTTTGATTGTAACATGTTATATAAAATCTTTTTTAGGTTTAATCTGATTGGTTACATTTGAGCTTCACGTACCTAGATGATCATCTTTTTCATCATATTTCAGAAATAGCCATTTTTTTCCTGTTCTTATTTCTCTTCTCTTCAAATGGCTCTTGTGCAATTTTAACTCTTTTGATGGCATCTCACAGCATATATAGCATTTATTCTTTATTTTTTCCTTAAGAATTATTTCTTTTTGTTTACTATTATTACTTTTTAATCTTTGCTGTAAGGCATGTGTGCTCTCCAGAGAAACAGACAAACAGAGAGAGAAACCAAGCCACGAGGTCCAGACTTAAACTGCAGTCAGCCACGTGGGAGCACAATCAGCCATGTGGGAGTCCAGATACATAACTGCTAAACAATTTGCTGGCTCCTAATTAATATATTTTTTTAGAAGCTTTTTTTTTTTTTTTTTTTTTTTTTTTTTTTTTTTCCTATTTGGAATGTGCATGCGTGAGACAGAGAGACAGAAAGTGAGAAATTGCCCACCAGAAGAATTGGGCCATGCCACAATCCCTTCTCCTCCATTCTCCTCTTGGGATTTTGGGCACACATGCACATGTGCCCAGTGTGAATTTTAAGCCACCGGGTCCAGGACTTGAAGTGTGGTTGGCTAAGTGGGAATCCAGTGATGTCACTGTTATGCCATCTGCTGGTCTTTTTTTCTTGTTCATTCGATTTTTCTTCTATGACTGGAAGATTTCAAACAACTTGTTTTTAGTTTCACTTATTCTTTCGTCTGCTTCATCTAGTCTACTATTTAAGTTCTCCATAGCATTTTTAATCCAAACATTGTATTTTTTACTCCAAATTTCTGTTTAGTCTTTTATTTAAATTATTTTTTTATTGTCAGATGATATGCATGTACACACATAGGAGAGAGAGAGAGAGAAACGACCTCCTAATGGGGCGTAGTCATGTCGCCATACCCTTCCCTCCATTTCATCTCTGTCCTATTTTAGCCTACACACAGAGGTTCTGGAATGTTCCTCAAATTGTTAGGGCTGGGATTCAAACTGAGTCAGTCATATGGGATCTGGCTTCCTCAACTACAGTGCCAGAGACACTCTTACTTGGTTCTTTTTTTATGTTTTCTCTTTGCTTTTCTTGTTTTATACTTGATTTTTTTTTCTAATTTTGTTAGATTATTTAATTTTGTTGTCTTGTAGTTCATCAAATTTCCTTTATAAAAATATTTCAAATTCTTCATTAGGTTATTCATGGATCATCAATTGTTTGGGGTCAGTTATTGGAAGTGTATTGTGTACCTTCAATGATTTTGTGCTTCCCTAACTCTTCATGATCCTGTAGCTTTGGAAGAAGCAGTCGCCTCCTTCAGATTTTATGGACAGGCAACAGTAAGGAAAAACCTGCTGGGGCAGGGGAAATACACTGTGACCCAAGGTCTAGTGAGCTTGAGAAGGCAGTAGTGGAGGCCAGAGCCAGTTGTATGTATGTACTCAGCTGTGAAGTTTGGCTGCAGTCACATCTGGGACAATAGACTAGCTGTGGCCTTGTGTATGGGGATGAGGGCTGAGAACAGGGGGGGGAAGGGATGTGACTGCCGAAAGGTACATGCTTATTGGTGGGGGATAGGAGAATGCATGAAATTGGGGCTTACTGCATGCCACGGTTGGGCATCAGACTGGTGTGTACATCGACAGTGTGGGCCCAAGTTGAAATAATGCATGCATGTACAACTGCAAGGCCCAGCTGAGGAAGAAAGCAAGGTGGCAGAGGCAGGTTGAGGGTAGGGATGGCTCCTGTAAGAGCCATAGGGCCTGAGACTAGCAGTATGGGTAAGTGTAGAACCAGGCGTAAGCTGCAGGCACATACACAGTTGTAAAGAGCAAGGCTTGTGGCCAGAGGCTAGGCTCATTTGCAGGCATGTGTGCAGTTGATGTGCTGGGTACCTGGGCTGGTGCATTTGCTATATCAGTAGTGGAGTAGCATTAGGGAGAGTACTGTGAGAGGGGCCACCATGCAGGACTTTGGAAACATTGATAGCAAAAAACTGAGGAGTCTTTAGTGATGAAACTGCATGAGGCTTTTTCGGGTTGTGCTGGCTGTTGGTTTCCTCAGCAGCAAAATTTCTTGGGTTTTCTACAGAAGGAGTCATTGCAGTTCATCATGGTCAGCTGCAGAAGCCTCAGAGGTGAGAGCTTTGGGAGAGTCACAGCAACTCCTAGGGTTATTGAGATCCTCAATGGAGACATCAACTGGAGTCCTGTGCAGAGCAGGCCACTTCGAGTTTTGCCATGTGGTTGATACTAACAGCCCTGTCCTCCGTATCTTTTGGTCATCTCTGGATCTCTGTTATGCTGGTCTCACCAACAATGTATATGGGGTGAAACTGAAACGAATTGTTTGATCAGTGTCTAAAAAGTCCTGGGAAACGGTCATCTTGTTTCCCTTTTCTCTACAAACATCAGGGTGTTCCTTCCCCGTGCTGAGCAATACTTGCCTCGAGAATGATACTGTTCCTTCCACTCCTATTCTCAAGTGTTTGTTTTATTGTTCTTTTTTCACTCCATTGCTGTAGCTTTTTTTTTTTTTTGGAGAGATTTTCACTGTAGGGCGCATGCACTCGCCAGACAGACAGAGAGAGACATAGAGACAGAAAGCGAGAAATCACCCCCCAGCGGGGATGGTCACGCCGCAATCCCTTCTCCTCCATTCTCCTCTCGGGATCTTGGGCACACACGCACACGCGCCCGGCGTGAGTTTTAAGCCACCGGGTCCGGGACACGAACCACGGTCGACTACGTGGGGGTCCAGCGACATAGCCATTACGCTAACTGCTTGTTCCCCATTGCTGTAGCTTTTTGCATGGTCTCCTGAGCTTCTCCAGGATCATTTTTTTCTTCATGAATAACCAGATTCTTGCACTTTGTGGGTAGAAGGAAGACTGGAATTTCCTAGTTTGCCATCTTGTAAATATTACTCTTTCAAAAGTGAGGCAAATGGGCTTCAATGCATAGCTTACTATTTGTGTAGACATAAACATTTCCCAGTTTTGAGCTTCAGTTTATCATTTATAAAATGGTGATAGCCTTCTTTCAAAAAGTATCCTATTAGCTGATCATAATTAACCAAACACTGTTCATGCTTCACAATTGCTAGTTCTTTGGCTAACAGTGTCCACTAAATCACTTCTTGATGGCACTTCTGTTCTTTTTGCAGCAGTTTTCAGTGATTTCCCCAATAATTACTTTTCAACTGCCCCTAATTATTCTCATATCTCTTGGCACTGCAAGAATTCTTAGTTCATTAATTCAGTAATCATCCCTCCTTCTTTGTAAGATGGAAGCACATTAGATTAATTCTGGTGAGTTCTCAAAGGACACTATTGGCCCATACCACTCTTTCAAGAGACTTCTTCCCAGGGCTACATCAGTTAAGCAAACCTCTGTACCATCACAAAATATTATATTATTAGCCATGCTTTATTACCTTGTCACTCATGCTCCAATGTTTTGCTTTATTGTGAACTCTCAAAAACATTTAGGGTATCATTCACTTGCCCCCAGTAGTATTTAAATTTGGCAAAAGCTACCCATTTTTCTGTGAATGACTTAATTCCCTCAAAATAGAGTGGCACTTATGCAAATTAAGTATCCAGCAAGGCCCTTGATATTCCCTGTTTAGACTACTTAGGTTTGCAGACAAACACTTGGAGGTTATCTTTAATTATATATGCTACTTTACTAATATTTACATTCTAATGCTGCATTTAAGACAAATACTAAGAAAATAATGTGTACTTGTCATATAGATTTTAAGGCATATAACATATATATATATATTTATATATATATATATGTATAATAATAATAGTTTTAAAAAACTGGAAATAAAATGTTGGAAGATTTTTGGCCAATCATAGAAGATGTATTTGGATTGTGATTAAGTACATACATAAATGGCCTTCAAAAATATCTATCATGGAAAATTAATACTATGAAAACAACATGAATATATTTCAAAAGTTTTTTGCACTAAAATAAATTTGTACTTTAATTACATTTTTTGCACACTGTTTTTCTTATATCTATCCTAGCATAGCCACCTAAAACAAATCAAATTATCACAAAACTAAAGTGTAATCTTCAGATTTTTAAACATTTTAAAACTACATAAAAAAGAGAGAAGGGAAGATAAAGCAAAAATACAGAGAGAAAATAGTGAGAGGATAGGTTGTACCCAACAATATCAATAATTATCATAAGTGTTAAATGGAACACTAATACTAAAAATGGCAAAGATTTTTGGATTGAATGTAAAATAAATTTGCTAACTGGATTGTATACTACACATAAGAAATTTACATTAAATATGAGACATAATTTTATTATAAATCAAAATATATGTATATACACATATGCCAATGTTAACAAAAACTACAGAGGAAATTTTAGGATAAATAGTATTACAATAAGAGAATCACTTTATGATCATAAAACTGCTAAATGTTCATGTACTTACAAAAAGATCTTGAAAGCAAGTAAAGTAAAACTTCCAGAATTGAATAAGTAATACAGAACTCTAAAATCATACTTAGAGATTGTTATAGTTCTTTCACAAATTGATAAAACAAATAGACAAAACATGATCTAGTTGACTTAGATGATTTAAATAACACTGAATTACAACAAAATTCTAATGATTATTATACAAGTATTCCAAAATAGCAGAGCATATATTCCAGTCTAGTGCACATTGATAGCTCACCAAATTAAAACCAGTTTTCTAGGGGCAAGGGAAGAGAGAAGTCTACAGAGTATGTCCACTAACTGCAGAATAATCTAACTTGAAATAAAATAAAAATATCTGGGAAAAAAACAAAGAAAATTAATGATCTTTAGCCAACTTCTAACTCAATCATGGCTCAAATAATTAAATCATCACTTTCAAAAATATTTTGAGTTAAATTGAAATATGAAAGACAATACAGTTATGAGAGAAGATGTAGTTAAAGCAGTTGTTACAGGGAACATTAGAGCTTTAAATATGTGTATTAAAAATAACGAGAGGGACCAGCAGGTGGCATGGTGTTTAAGGCACTGGACACTACCACATGGTCGGGCACCGTTTGAGTCCTAGACCCTGTGGCTTGTTTCTCACTCTCTCTCTCTCTGGTCAAATTAAAATAAATGAATGAATAAATAAAATTAAATAAATAACAAGAGAAGGACCAGCAGATAGCATAATAGTTATGTTACTGGATTTCCACGTAGTTGACTGTGGTTCAAGTTCCAGACCTGGGAGCTTAAAACTCATCATGCCAAGTGGGTGTCCATGCATGTCCAAATTTCCGAGAAGAGAATGGAGGAGAAAGGATTGCAGCATGGTCATCCTTCCTAGAGGGTGACTTCTCAATTTCCCCCTCACTGTCTCTCTCCCAAGAGTGCATGTGCCCTATGACAAAAAAAAAACCATAATAATAATAATAATAATAACCTGGAAAAAGGGAGTAATAATAATAATAATAATAATAATAACTTGGAAAAAGGGAACAAACTAAACCAAAGTAAACAGAAAGAAGGTGTGTGCCTATAAATTAGAAATTAGGCAAACAGTAGAGATAAATGGGTCAGTCAAAAGTGTGGTTGTTAAGGTCACTGGATCCACATAACTAACTATATGGTTTGACCCTTGGATCTACTGGCTTGAAAAACACACTGAAGATGTGTACATGTATGTGCAAAATCCAAACAAGAAGGAGAAAATGGATTGAGGTGTGCCCATTCTCGGTGGGGGATGCTTTCTTACTTTCTTTCTTTGTGTATCTCCAGATAGTATATCCTTTAGCAAATTAAAAAAAATTTAAAAACTCAACAATAGAGATAAAGCAATAAAATTAAAAGCTTATTTCCTAAAGGATGATTAACATTCATTACTCATTAGCTAGACTGATGAAAAGAAATAAGAGGAGTTACAATTACAATCAACAATATAATAGAAGGCATTACTGGGCCAGCAGATACATCGGGGTTAAGGTGCTGGATCCCACTTGAACTGCTTGGTTCAAGTGGTGGATCCAGTGGTTTGAAGATCATGCCAGGCAACTGTGCATGCAAACTCAAAAATCCCATGAGGAGAATATAGGAAAGGGGATTGTAGCATGTTCATCCCCTTGGGGGGGGCTAATTTATCACTTTCTCTCTCTAGCTTTCTCTCTCTAGTAAACAAACATGTCCTTGAGCAAAAACTAAATTCAAATAAACAAAAAAATGAAAAAAATAGGCATTACTGTATATACTGCAGACATACGAAAAATCACAAGAGAATATGAACATCATTTTTTCCCTAATAAATTTCACAGATAAACTAGATAATTTTTTGATTGAGAAATATTATGAAAACAGATTTCAAAAGAACTAGAAAGCTGAAGTAGACCTTATCTCTTAAATAAATATGAAAATAAAAACTTAACACAAGTGAATGTCTTCATGCAGATAAACTTATTCAGTGAATTCTAATTTTATTAAACATTTGAGTGGAAAATTATATCAGTACTAGATAAACTCTTACACAAAAATAGAGGGAGTCAAAACCTTTCAAGGTATTTTATCTTTAAGCTAATATTAACTTAGTATCCTATGTCAAGTGGAAAATAAGTTGTAAAACAATATTTCTCATAAATTGAGATGCATATTTCCTTAACACATAATAATAAATCAATTAAAATGAATGGAGTACTTTAGAAAAAAATTGACCTATATGGTTTGTCATTGGAATGCAAGTCTGGCTTACCAACTTCAAAAAATTAACCCACCATATTATTACAAAATGACCTAAAGTCATATGTTAGTCTAGATAAATGCATAATATGATTTTATGGATATAAAACACATTAATAATTATGGGCAAACAAATATATTCAAAATTGAAACAGGATATCAACAATGGCAGCACTGTTACTGATATACTTAATGACTAATCCTTAATTTTTTTTTTTTTTGAGAGGTTTTTGCTATAGGGCGTGTGTGCTTGCCAGACAGACAGAGAGAGACAGAGAGACAGAAAGCGAGAAATCACCCCCAGGGGGGATGGCCACGCCGCAATCCCTTCTCCTCCATTCTCCTCTCTGGATCTTGGGCACACACACACATGCGCCTGGCGTGAGTTTTAAGCCAACCGGTCCGGGATGCGAACTGCAGTCGACTACGTGGGAGTCCAGCGACATAGCCATTACGCTAACTACTGGTCCCCCAATCCTTAATGGTTTTTATCATAAGATTGACCACAAGGGAAAAATATATATTTTCTTTTCAACAGTATTCTGATAGCATACAGCAATAGGTAATGTGTAGGGAGCCAAAGAGGAGGCGTGGGAAATGTGCAGGGCGTGACCACCTGAATAAGAGCAGGGTCTCTATCCAGACATGGCCTTGGGTGGCTGTATTGTTAGGAGCAGAATGTCTTGGATTATTTTGAACTGAATATTCTAAAGTATGGTTATAACAACCTGATAAATTTAGTAAGGACTTAAAACCTTACATCACAGAAGTCTCTGGAATGTGTATAAATACTAACAATAAAGTACATTCGGTGCTGACCAGTATTGAATGGCGGTCCTCCCATTTCTATCCTGTCTTCTTGCCTTTTCTTTAATCCTCGCCCCCCCAACCCCAACTCAGGAACTGTTCGCCATAGGCAGGTCCAACAGTAATGAAAGAAATACAATACGTAAAAATCGAAAACGAAAAAGTAAACATGCCTATAATCATATGCACTGGTGTTCTAACAAATTTATGCCAAAGTCGCTAGAACGCTGAAGCAAATTCTACAAAAGCACAAGCTACAAAATCAATACACAGAATCATTTTTATTTATATAGACTAGCAATTAAAACTTAGAAGATAAAATTTGTAAAAAATACCCTGCTATAATAACATTAAAAACGTAAAAGTCCTAAAGATAAATTTAACAAAATATCCACAGCATCTATTTATTTAAAGCTATAACATTTCTGAGAGAAAATACAGACCTAGAAATTTGAAAGGTATGCAGTGTTTAAGAATTGGAGAACTCGGGATCAGTAGTTAGCATAATGGCTATGTTGCTGAATTCCCATGTAAGGTGACCGTGCCCAAGATCTCGAGAGGAGAATGGAGGAGAAGGGATTGCATTGTGGCCATCCCTCTGGGGGATGATTTCTCGCTTTCTATCTCTCTGTCTCTCTCTGTGTTTCTGGCAAGTGCTCGCCACTATAGCAAAAAAAATTAAAAAAAGAATTGGAAAACTCATTATTGTTAAGGTGTCAGTTCTTTTGAAATTGGCCTATGGATTCAATGCAACCCCAATTAAAATCCCAGCAGAATTTTTTTTTTTAAGAGAGGTTTTTGCTATGGGGTGCATGCGCTCGCCAGAAAGACAGAGACAGAGACGGAAAGCAAGAAATCACCCCCAAGGAGAGATGGTCGTGCTGCAATCCATTCTCCTCTTGGGATCTTGGGCATGCACGCACACGTACTTGGCGTGAGTTTAAGCCACGGGGATGGGTACTTGATCTGTGGTCAACTACATGGGAGTCCAGCGACATAGCCATTACACTAACTGCTGGTCTCCCAGCAGAAATTTTTTATAGAAATAAATAAGCTAATTTTAAAAATGAATGTGACTATACAATAGAACTAGAGGAACACTAACAATTTTTGAAAAAAGAACAAAATTGGAGAACTTAACATTTTAAGATTTCAAAGATATGGCATAAAATATAGTGCTAATTACAGGAATTGACAAAAGGATAGGCATATTGATCATTGTATCAGAATCGAATGTAGAAATATATCACCACATGTATAGTTGATATATGTTCAGCAAAGGCATCTAGAAAATCTAATGACCATAAGGTATTTCAACCAATGGTACTAGAATGCTTGCCTAGCCTATCTTTGAAGTGAACATCTACCCCTCTTTCAAATCAAATATAAGATTGTCATAAAATACATCACAGATATAAATATGCAAGATAACATTTTCACATGTCCAGAAGAAATTTTAGGAGGAAATCTTTGCAACTGTAAGCTAGCAAAGATTTAAATACTGTTAGGCTAGGATATCACAGAATAAATGATTAAATAAAAATTATCCTATCAATTTTATGATAGTTTTAAATTTCTCTTTAAAGATACTGTTAGGAAAATTAGAAGGCAAGTCACATATTAGAAAATAATCATAATTTGGGCCAGCAGATGGCATGGAGTTTAAGGAGGCTGGATCCCACATGGCCAGCTCCATGGTTTGAGTGCTGGATCCAGCTGCTTGAAAGTCATGCTGAGGGGTGTGTGTGTGTGTGTGTGTGTGTGTGTTCATGCCCAAAATTTGGGAAGAAAGGAGGAGAAGAGATTGAATTCGTGGTCATTCTCAGGGAAAGTGATTTCTCACTTTCCTTCTCTCTCTCTGTCTCCCTCTGGTGAGCACATGAGTCCTATAGAAAAAGAAAAAAAACTCCTTTTACAGAAGACTTGTATAAAGAATATATAAAACTTTGATTTCTTTATCTTTTCTCATGCATATATGTAAGATTTTTGCTTTATAATTACCACGAAGCCTATCTAAAATATCTATTAGTTATAGAAATGCATTCAGGTCAGTCAGTGGCATGTTGGTTAAGGCCACTAGATCTCACAGGGCTAATGGCAGCGTTCAAATCCTGGACCAAGAAGCTTAAAAAACAAAACCAAAAAAACCCACCAAACAACATGGTGGTGCAAAAGAATGCATGCATGTACAGAATCCTGAAAAGAAGGAGAGATAGAGAGGGGATTGAGGCATGTCTATTACCCATGGTTAGTACTTTCTACCTTTCCCTCTCTCTGCCTCTCTCTGCTGAGTAAACACTTCTGCTGACAAATTTTTTCAAAAAAAGAAAGAAGAAGATATAAAACTCTTGCAATGTAATATAAAGAAAAGAAATTTAAACATAATATTTATTCATTTATTTATTTAGAGAAATATTTGCCATAGGGTGTGAGCACTGACTGAAGGGAGAGAGGGAAACAGAGACACCGAAAGGGATAAATCGCCCTTCTGGGTGGGGATGACTATAATGCAATCCCTTCTCCTCCATTCTCTTCTCGGGATTTTGGGCATGCATGCACAATGCAACCAGTGTGAGTTTTAAGTCATCGGATCTGGGACTTGAACCACAGTTGACTACATGAGAGTCCAACAATGAAATGATTATGTCATTTGCTGGTCCTCTAAAGATACAGTTCTAAAAAAAGATTTACAAATTCCCGAAAACATATGTAAAGATTCTCTAGATCATCAATAAAGTGTAAACAAAAACGTACTACAAGTCCATTCCACTACAATGAATGAAACTGAAAACGCTGGCAATACCAAATATTAGTAAAGAAGAAGAGCAACTGAAACTTTCATATATTTTTAACAAGAGCCTATCATTATATAACAATTTGTCACTTTCTTATAAAGGTAAATACATATTGACCATATAACCCAATTCCACTCCAAGGTATTTACCCAAGAAAAATATCAACAAATATGCACATAAAAACTTATAAATAATTGACAATGCTGATAAAAGTGATAATAACTCATATTTATCAACAATTGTTGAATAGAAAAAGAAACTTTGAAATATCATCTATAGGAAACTAATCAGCAATAAAAGGAAGTGTAATGATGATTTATACACAGAACATGAACAAATATCAAAACTAATATGCTGAGTAAATACACTGGATGAAAAAGATGAGTATACCATCTATGTTTCCTTTAGGTGAAATTCTGGAAAGGATAAAAGCAAACTATTGTATATTTATAGAAAATAAGCAATACATTGACTAAGACTGATGGTTAGGGAGAGTTGGCTGCAAAGGGGATAATAAAGAATGTTTTTGGGGTGATAGAATTGTTCTGTAATTGATTGTGGTAATGATAACATTTCTAGAAACTTGTTGCTCTACTCAGTTAAATTGGGTGTATTTTCTTGTATGTAAGTTATACTTCAATAAAGTTGATTAAAAACAGGCGAAAGGGAGTAAGAAAACTAATAAAATATGTTATTTGAAGAATTACTTGGTTTATTTTAGAAGAGAACATGATCTTCTGGTGATGGATTTCAAGGATCAGTTGTTGTGGTTCTATTACCAAATATCCAATTAACTTAGGATGTGACCTGTACAAAATCACTTAACTACTTTGTTTCTAATTTCTTCCTTTCAATAAGAGACAATCACTTCAGTCTTAAAAATAGACTGATAATTTTGTAATTGAAGTTACAATGCACATTGTAAGCCAGCTTACCCTAGAAGCCACCAGAACTGGGACTCAAACTGCAACGAGCCGTGTGGGAGTCCAGCACCTTAACCACCAGGCCACCTGCTGGCCTCCTATCTCCCTACCACCCATCTTTCTTAATTGTCCTATAATTCTTAGATATTCTGTTCCTCTTTTCTTTTTTTTTTTCAAATTTTTTCAGTTTGCTAGTAATTTTAAAATCTTTGCTATATCTGAGTATGGTTCTGATACTCACTAAACTGTCTTTTTGTCTTTGAGTATGCCATTATATGTATGTGTGTGTATATATATATATATACACACACATACATATATGTTGCATATACGTGTGTATGTATGTGTGTATATATATGTGTGTGTGTATATATATGTGTATGTGTGTGTGTGTATGTGTGTGTGTGTATATATATATATTTGTTGTTAACAGCTAACTATAATGTACCAGGATAAGCACTGAGTTAAAGAAGCCTTTAGTGTGAAGTTTTTTTTATTTATTTGGCCAATAGTAGTTAATGCTGTGTTTACTGCTTACTGGAGTTGTAGATTTTAGAAGCTAAACTTTCTGCTAGTGTTTTGTCTTTGTCTTTCTTGTTGGCTTTGTTTTTCCTCAAGAGGCCTTTCCTTGATAGTATATGTGCCATTCAATTCTTTCCGTTGTAAACTCTTGTTATTATATAAACCCTATTGATGTGGATAAAACATACTGGAATAGAGGGAGTTCTATAGCCCTGTAATTAAGTTGGAGACTGTTAATGAGCCTTTGTCTTGTACTATTATCTTCATAAGAACTTTTCAGCCTCCTAGCCCATACAAGGTGAGATAGAAGGACTAGAGGGCCCTAGAATGGGGTATTTCCCTTCTCCCAGGTCAGTTAAGCTTTTGTAAACCCCAATGGATTAGGCTGTGTTTAGTTTTCCTTATATTTAGGCTTTCTTAAACCTAGAGAGGCATTCAAAGATCCAGTTGCAAGAAATACAAAGGACCCCAAATAGAATCAACCCAAGAATATCTTCTCCAAGACACATTACAGCCAGATTGACCAAAACCACAGACAAAGACAAGATACTGAGATTGGCAAGAGAGAAATGGCCAGTTACCTACAAAGGATATCCCATCAGGCTAACAACAGACCTGTCATCAGAAACAATGTGAGCGAGGAAAGAATGAGAAAATATATTCGAAGTGTTAAGGGAAAAGAAATTTCAACCAAGAATATTGTACCTGGAAAGATTATCCTACATATGGGAAGAAAAGACAAGAAAATTCCCAGATAAACAAAACCTGAAAGAATTTACCAGCACCAGACCAGATCTCCAAGAAGTTCTCAAGGGAGAGCTATCTCAGGAAAATTAAATACAGACACACAGAAATAAGAGTTCAAAAACTAAGAAAATGGCCAACTTAATTGTAGGGACAAGTCTGGAGTTGAATATTATAACCCAGCATTCAATCGGGAAGATGGAACCACAACAAAAGATAGATTAAGTACATGAGACTGAATGGGTGAAATAGCATTCTGTGACTTTTGACTAAAATATTGCTGCTTTGTTATCCGGTTTTAAGAATTTTTGTCCTGTCTTGAGTTGTCGATAGGTTCATGTACTTACTATTTGAAAAGAATACTAACCTGTTTCCTGGCTCTAAGTTTTAAGCAAAGTTCCTTACCATTTCAAAACTGCTTTTCTTGAAATTACCAGCTGAACTTGCTATTGAAAGTACTTAGATTATTTAAGAAATTGTACGACCAATAAAATGTGGGGGGAAAAGGAATGGAAGACAATTTTAGACATCAGAGAAAGTGTGAGAAGAGAGTAGGAAAGGGCAGAGGGTCAGACATCGGGGTAAATATATATAAATAAATGTATATATATGAAACTAGAAATGGAAAATTATTGATGATAACATGCATGTTTAAGTCACTATGCAGTATATTTTGGATGGGAAACCACATTTTGTATGCTGAGACAATGTTTAGGGGATGAATGTAAATTAATTAATTAAAAAAAGTTTCAGGAGAAAAAATAAAAATGAAAACTGTTTTTCTTAAAATTAAAAAAATTGCATTAATAATATCTATTTGATGACTGCAGTAAGCTATATTGCCCCAGTTAGGTGTTACTTTATAGTATGTTCATTCTACTCACTGAGGTTTATGCCTAAAGTCAAGACTTGTGTTCATGGATATGTATATATCAGCTGTGCTTTCTATTGAAAATATTTAGATTGATTAAGTTCTTTAGCAAATCAATAAAATGGGGGGAAAAGGCATAGAAAGCAACCATGGATACCAGAGACAGTGTAGGAGGAGGATGGGACACGGCAGAGGGTGAGAGAGAGGGAATCAAGGATGGGGAAAGAAAAAGCAAAATATAGAGGAAACAAGAAATGGAAAATTATTTGTTGATGATAAGATGTATATTGATGTACTTGATTGAGCCAATATACAGTGTATTCTGGATGGAAAATCTCATTTCGTATGCTGTAATGATGCATAGTGAATGAATGTAAATAAATTTAAATAATAATAAAAAAAGGAACCTAATGGAACTCCTGGAGATAAACATCACCCTTAAGACAATGCTCCCACTCATGGCATTTTTTAACTCTTAAATCCTTCCACATCAAGCTTCTAGCACTTTGTCAATCACAGTTTATATTTTACTATAGGTGCTAGACCCCAGGGCAGGCTTCTGCTCCCAGGAAGCTGTGATTTCTCTGCATTTGCTTGTCTCTCCGATTTTCAAGGTGGTAACTTGCCCTCTGACTCCAGTTCCCTAATGGATCTAAGATGAGCTGCTTTTTCATTTGTTGAGATGGTTTTATTTTGTTGTTGTGGGGCTGAGAATGATCACTTCTAAGCTCTTTATTTCTTGGACTACAAACAAAGCCACATATTAAAATATAGACATTATTGTTTTTAAGAAAAATATTTTCTGATCGTCATAATAATACAACCATTAGAAAAATATAAACATGGATGTGAGAAATCTTTCCTTAGCACATTACACTGATAAAAGTTCTCCTTGCATACTTGTGCGATCACAAGGTTATACTCTTTTCTAACTTGCTGCTTTGCATTTGACAATACAGCTATATTTCTAAAAATATGTCTTGGAATGACTACCTGATATTCTCTCATTTGACTGCCATAGAATTTGTTTAACAAAATGCTTATTGTTAATTGTTTATATTTTCCCATAGTTTCACTATTATAAGTTGAATGGTAATTAGTAACTTTGACAGTGTCTGGTTATTTCCTTATAATAAATTTCCAATAAAAAATCTGTATTCAAGGTAATAAATACTTTCTAGGATGTTGATTCTCTGCTAAATAATTTCCCAATAACATTTTGGTATTTCTACTCTATTAAAGAGAAAGATTATTTGTGGCTTTAAGTATTAATTTGGTTGCAAACAGATTTAAAGCTAGTTAAGGAGTTTATTGTTTTGAATTAGCAGATGAGTAATTTGGTTAGAGATAAAAGATTAGATACCTCTTTCCCACTATGTCTTATGTCTTATTTATTTGTCATTAATGTACCTGAAATACTTTGCATATGTATTCATTCCTTAAAGTATAGAACCATGTCTTCTTCGTAGAGAGAGACACAGTGAGAGGGAAAGTGAGAAATCACCCCTAGGGGAATGGCAATATCACAATTCCGTTTCTTCTAGTCACCTCTTGGATTCTAGGCACACACAGGCACTGTGTGAGATTTTCAAGCTGCCAGGTTTGAGACTCAAACCACAGTCAGCTATTTGGGAGTCCAGTGCCTTAACCACTGTGCCAACTGTTGGCCCCTAGTTTCCTTTTATGAACAGTTTATTTATCAGACAGTGCATGCACTAGACAGAGAGAGATAGAGAGAGAGAGAGAGGGAGAAAGCACCCCTTAATGGAGTTCAAAATTCTCTCTCCCTTAATTTCTCATAATTTCTACAAATGAATGAGTGAATGCATGCATAAATAAATACACAGAATAGTGGCTGTACTTAATAAATAATTAATAAATTATTAAGTAATTAATAAAATGCTCTCCTTTGCTTTCCATATTCATTTTTAGTTGATATTGCCAGAGGGTACACTCACTCACTGGAGAAGGAAACAAAGAGAGAGAGAGGGAAAATGAGAAAACATCTCCCATGGGTAATGGTCATGTTGCAATTTCTTCTCCATTTCTTGCTCCTTTTGGGAGCACACATGCACATTTGCCCAGAGGGTTTCTCAAGCCACAGTGTTGGAACTAGAATCACACCCACAGTCATGAGGCATCCAGCTACCCACATCATCCCACCAAGAACTGGCACTGCATATTCAATTCAAACACAAGACAATTCCCGGGAGTTTGACAGTCTACTCCCACTGTCCCATCTGCTCTCATATGTTAGTTAACCTATGTGAGTGTTAGAACTAAGGACTATTAGTATTTTCACATGGAACAAGAAGACTACAGAATATAGTAATTTGAGTAGTTAAGTAACCTCTTCAACAACCTAAGATCTTTACATCTTTTTGGTGCTGCCATCTTGCTTATCCAAGAATGTGACTGCAACAGTCCTAGACTAAACAGTCACACAAGAAAATGTCTAGGCACAGGACAATCCCTGAAGCTAAAAGCAATAGGCTCTTAGATAGATCACTTCAAGGATGAGAAATTATTTTCTAGAGGCTTGCCAGCAAACATTTACATAATTTCATTAGTCATACATAATGATGAGCCCTTGCCCTAACCAATTTTCAGCAAGAGTGTAGCATCAACATGATTTGTTTAGGTCATCTCAGTTCTTCCTCCCAGGGATATATTTGAGGTCAGCTTCCTGTGAAGCAGTTGGCCATACAAAAAAAGGTGATTGATTATGAGGCATTCGGGTCTGGTAAAATACAAAGAAAGGGAAAGGTGTGTTTTTGGTGGCAATAATTTGTCTGACTACTTGCCATCTTTGCAAATTAGCTTTTTTGTAAGGAAAAATACCATTTCTTTTTATTCCTTAGACTATTGTCTTCCAGTGGTAAAATGGACTATTTCTCGTGATACGAGCGTTTTTTCTCTTTACTCTTATTCTAATCATAGTGTGGTTGAGTTGTGAAATGTTATATGTGAGTACAAATTTGTTTTAACATATAAAGAAGTTGATTCCAAATAATCTAATAAAATGTATTACTTTTCATTGTAGAAGCATGTGATTAATAGAACATTATATTGCATTCTTAGTCTATAACCAGTCTTGCCTTTATGTCTATTATTATGTCCATTGTTACAAATATGTCATTTATCTATTAAACGATTTAATTCATTACCATTCTCTTTTACTATTGTCAAAAATGTCATTACTTCTGTGAGTTGTTTCCCTAATGTTTAAGATTTCATCTTGGATACAAGAAGGAAGAAGGCATCAAAACCCTAACTGGCAGCTTTCACTATTCAGAGGGCTAGGATTCAATCCAGCCTTCCCCTGAAGATTCTTTTTTTCCCATTGCTCTGTTTTCTTATTTTGATTTACATTTTACAGAGTCTGGGGAAATTTAAAAACTTCTAGAAAAACACTGTGTCAACTTGAATTTGAGTTGCTATAAAACTTTAATGGTTCTGACCCCTTCATTTCAGCACTCGAAAAATAAAACAAAACAAAAAAATAGTGCAACAAAATGACACTTAACTTAGCATACATTTTTATCTCATTTAATTTTATGGTAATTTTTAAACCCTCTAAAGTTTATGGAGCAATTAAACTATGTTCTCAGTCAGGAGGAAAAAAAATGCCACACTCATAAAAGAGCAATAAGCTAAGTAGTAATTTCCAGATCCTAGGATCATTTTTACAACTACTTATTCAAGTTGAATGAGTCTTTATTCTGTAAAATAAGAAATAGCTATGATGTAAATGAAAATTGATTTTTTTTTGTCAAGAAAGTGTTAATATTTTTGTTATAAGAGAGGGGTGATCATTCTTATCAGATCAATACATTAAAATTAATTTTGAATTTAAGTAAATATTTCCTATCATTCTTCATTTGAATAGCTGCTGATTTTGCAACATAGTACAATGAATTAGACTGAATTAAATACACTAGAATTAATGTGATAATGTGGCATCACCTAAGAAACCTAATCAAATATTGACTCTTACAATTGATTTTGTCTTGGGATATAGTTGAGGACATCTTCAGAGAATACTAAATAGATAAAAGTATTTGAAAATTGTCTAAATCTCTCAGTTAAGTATTAAAGCATGAATTTAATAAATATATGGTCATTGGAAAAGTCATGACACATTTTTATATAGAAAAATACATTATGACTTTTCAGATGATCCAATACAACTATAGACATTAACATGAAACCAACGTTAACAGTTACAGTGACTTTTACCATAAAATCCCAGCAAAACTATACACATTATAAATGAAATATATATAATTATTTATAGAACAGAATAATCAAGGTTATAAAAGTTCAAATCTTTTGTAAAATCAGTGCAAATTGTGATTTTATGTCATTATTAATATCACTTGGAAACAGAATTTCAAAACGTGGATGTTTGAGGGTAAGGAAGACCACTGAAGTTATCATCCTCTATAATTAAAGGTTAATTACGCAAGTATGTATTTTTGTGGAACTTCTTTCCAAAACACTCCAGTTTTTTATGGAGTACAATGAACATAGTATGAATTTTTCTTTGATGACCAAAGATCAGTGTTGTAACTCTTATAATCATTTTGACATAATCACAGATAACATTTGAAAGGCTAAGTGTGCATTCTTTTAAATAAGTTGTACTGGAAAAATAACTAATACATGTTTTTTCTAAATATGTTGATTTATTTTCCCAGAAGTTAGAAGGAAGGATTTTGTGTGTTACTTTAGTAAAACATTTAATCTTATTTTAACAGACATATCTAATATTATCATACTAAAGTATTAATAAAGCATAACAAGAATTTGAAAAATGCAAACTTTCAAATTAAATACATTTTTCTTGGAAAACTTTACTTGCAACTACCAGAATCACTCTCAGAGATATCAACCCTTCAATATTTCCCTTATACACCTACAGATGGTTTAGTTAGAATTATAAATAATATACATATGCATATATTCTTTCAGTTACCAACTGAAATATTTACTTTTTGCTATAGAAGAAAAAGTTTATCATCTTCACCTACCTCTATCAAGTTCTAAAATATGTTATTTTTAGAGTCTCCTATCACTTCCTTTTTCTTTTTAACTGCAAGAAAGACAGAAAGACAGAGAAAGCACCCCACAATGGGGCATAGTCACAGAATAATTCCTTCTCCATTTCTTCACCCTGCTGGGATTGTGGGCATACATGTTCATGTACACAAAGTGTTCTAAAAATATTTTTTCATCATAAACCAAAAGTAATATACCATCTTACTGAAGGTTTTTAGTATTTTTTTAGGGGGGGATGGGGGTTTCTATAGGGCACGTGTGCTTACCAGAGAGAGAGAGAAAGTAAGAAATCATTCCTTGCCCCAGAGACTCATGCACACACAGCCGGCATCATTTGGGGATGCGCGTACACACAGCTGGCATGATTTTCAAGCCACTGGGTCTGGGATTCAAATGATGGAGTCACCCATATGTGATCAAGCCATCTTAACCTCCATGCCACCTGTTGGTCCCTTACCATTTTTTCATTTATTTCTCCCATATGTTTTTTTTGTAAATTAATTTGCTTTATTTATTTTTTAAAAAATATTTTGCCAGAGAGTGTATGTGGTCACCAGAGACAAAAAAGTGAGAGAGAAGGCAAATGAAAAAAACATCCCCCATAGGGAATGGTCATGCTGCAATCCCTTCTCCTCCGTTAAGCCCTCCTTTCCAGATTTTGGGCACACATTCATAAGTACCCAGAGAGATTTTCAGGCTACTGGGGGCAAGATTTAACTGTGCAGTAAGCAATGTGGGATCCAGCTGCTTTAACCATTATGCCATGGACTGGCTCAATTTATTTTATTTTTCTTCATGAGAGAAAGAATGCAAGAAAGAAAGAGTCATCCATGCTGGGGTCTTGGCATGCCGTGATCCCCTCTTGCACAAGCCTTCCAGACAGAATCACAGGCATACACGCACACTCTCTGTGTGTTCAGGTTAACCGGATCCAAACCCCGATTGCCCATGCAGCTCCAGAATTGCAGAGAAACGTCTATTGCTCACACTAACACAGTTAAACCTGTTATATTTGTTTATAAAATGCAAAGGAGAGATTTTCTTTACTATTACAAAATGATGTTGTTTTAGGAATATGCTGTAAATAATGCTTAATGTATTTTACATTAAATTATATATTATGAATTATCTTAAATTTTAATAGTTACCTTGAAACAAATATGAGCCCAAAGAAGCTTTAAATAAAATTTTATTTGAAGACTGGTCCTACAGCACAGTGGCTCACTGTGCATAAGGAGTCCAATTCCTCAGACTGACCATGGTTTGAATGCTGACCCAGGCAACTTGTAAAACAGGTGTGTAGCCATGCCCCAAATCATGATGGGATGGAGAAATGAATAAAGGGTCATTGGTATGACCATACCCCACTGGGAGATGTTTTCTCTCTGTCCCTTTCTCTCTCTGATGAGCACATACACTTTCTTGTAAATACATAATGTTTTTGAAGTCTTTAATTCTATGTTATTAATAATAAAATAGGAGCCAGCAGGTGTGGTGATTAAGACATTGAACTCCCACATGGCCTACCACAATTAGAGTCCTGAACCAGTGGCTTGAAACTCATGGCAAGCATGAATGCAAACATGGCCCCAATCCCAGGAGGGGAATGGAAGAGAAGGGATTGTGGCATCCCTATCCCCTCCTGGGGTGGGGAGGGGATGATTTTTCACTTTCCCCTTTACTATCTTTCTCCTGTCTCTCTGGCAAAAATTTTTTTAAAATGATAATGATAAAGTGAATTATTTATAAAGATAGAACTTTTTCTATGCTAAATAAGATCTGTTTTTGGTTGAGTCAATGAGTTAAATTTGAGTTCAGAGAATGACTTATTACTAACTAATATTTCTTGCTTTCCCAGATGGCTCTTTTATTCATACCTGTACAATTACTATCATTTGGTGATTCTCAAATGGAAAAAATATGTTGTGAGCCATAGATGTACTATATTATCATACTGGGTATTTGGTTTACCAGCAACAAATGTGGCTAATGCAGACATGACAGCGTACAATGCATTAGAATGTTGCAAAGGAGAATAAAAAGATTTAGTTAGAAATATAGATTGAAAATTTACACAATTGATGGGCAGGTACATGGTCTCTTCAATAATTGACTTTGTTATTCCACCTTTCTATTTGAAAAGAATGGAAAAAAATGTTAAACAAGTCAATCACAACTTATTCAATTACTCAAGTTTGTTAAACTAGTTCTCTCTAAGGGGGAAAAAAACATGATTTTTAGTAGACATTAGATCACTTTTTTAAAAAATTTTGAAGCTTTCCTTAAGAGTCTACTTATTCATATTCACCTGTGTGGATGGTATGAATGCTTAGCTAAAAGTGACTCATAACCTGCTCCTCAAATAATCAACTGGACCTCTCTTTATATATTTATATATCTGTATGTCTATACATTTATGACTTTATATCTATCTCTCCACCTATCTATGTCACTATCTATGTCACTATCCATCTGTCACTAATGGGCTATATATTTCTCTGATCTCCAGTTCTATTTCTAGCTCTACTTTTTATAGCTTTTATTTTTCCCAGGACACAATTTCCTGGGGACATGTATGAGGTCAAAATAATGATAAACTATTTTTTCCTCTGACTTTCACTATATTCACCCTGCAAGAACTCCAGCTTCCTCTAATTCCTCTAAATTAGTTCAGAGATCTTCTGAGACTCTATCATATTTATACAAGAAATTCACCTTTACGATAGTGGCATTTGTGATTTTCTTCTACTCCTAGAACTATAAAGAAATATCACTTATAGCTGCTGACACTTCAAAGTGGCCAGCAAAACCATTTCAAAGCCAGATGTCCTTGCCCACTTTAGTTTTTTCAGCTCTGGATTCAGTCTATTTACGCTATTGTGAGAGCACTACGTCTTTTGTAGAATTTATAGCCATCCAGTAAAAATCCTAAACAGAGAACAAATGCTCTGTTTCCCATTTAGCGAATGCTGCTTGATATATAAAGTATTCAGCCTAATGCTCTTTTTGTCATTCCTTACAGAGATTTTATAAATCAACTTTATTGAGGTATAATTTGTATTCAATGAAATGTTCTCATCCTAAAAGTACAGTTTGATGAGTTTGGGCAGATGTGTAAACCTGTATGTATTAGTCTGCTAAGACTGCACTAGCAAAATATCATAGACTTGACTTAAACAACAAAAATTTGTTATTCAAAGTCTCAGTGTTTTGCACATGTGGCTTTGAACAAGGGCTCCTGCTGGATTGCAATGGCCTTCTTCTCACTGTGTCCTCACGTGGCTGTTTCTCTGTGTGCTCCCACCCTGGTACCTCTTGCTTGCTCTTTGCAAGAACAGCAATTGCGGCTTTAAAGGCCCTACCTCTGAATATAGTAACATTATGGATTATTGCTTCAACATAAGAATTTTGGAGCACACAATTCAGTTCATAACAGTATAAAAGCACCACCACATTCTAAAGAACAGTCCAACAGCCTAAAAAGTTTTCTTACTAGATGTGTGTTATTCACACCAAATCACCACGTGTCATTGTCCCCGAACATCATTGCCATTCATAGAGTTTCTTATGAAATGTCTATTCTTGTTTGGTCTGGTGTTATTTATTTTTATTTTTATTTTCCAACAGGACACATGTGCACTCTGAAAAGAGACACAGAAACAGAATGGGAGAAATCACCCCCCAACACATACACACACACACACACACACACACACCACCACCACCACCACCACCACCACCACCACTGCAAGAGGTATGGCCACACTGCAATCCCTTCTCTTCTGTTCTCTTCTTGGGATTTTGGGCACACAGGGACATGCACCCAGCAGGAGTTTCAAGCTATTGCGCCCTGGACTCAAACCAAGGTTGATTATAGAGAGTCTAGCACCTTACCCACTATACTACCTGCTGGCCTTGGTCTGATTTTTTAAACTTAACATTCATCTATATTTTAGAGATAAACCAGTATTTTTGCCAATTTCAATAAGTTATTGTTTTGTTTTTTTTTTAATGACTGACTGGTATTCTTACATACACACACGCACACACATATATATATCACAGTTTGCTTATCTACTTACCAATTGATAGATATTAGGGTAGTTTCCAGTTTTTGACAAACAAAAGCTTCTATAATATTTATGCACAGGTCTTTGCCTTGATACAAACTTTCATGTCTCAAGTAAACACTTACGGTTTACAAGCCAAATGATTAATATGTTTAATGTTTGGATAACGTATATTGAATATATGGTTAGTACATGATTAACATTCTATACAAAACAAGCTGCCAAATGATTTAAATAACTCCTACATTTTGTTAATTAAAAAACAAAAACACTACTATTTTCCTATGAAATTAACTTGGCACATTTATTAAAAAAAAATCGACCATGTAGGAGGACACTTCAAAAATGTTCATGAAAAAATGGAATTAAAGTATAAGTTTATTTTGGTGCAAAAAATTTTTAAACCCAGCCATAGATTTTTGCTTAATAATCTGTAATTCCCATGCACTGTTTGAAGACCCCTCATATGCATTAATTTATTTGTGATTTCTTTTTTTAATTGAAGTATTACCTACTTTTGTTTATCAATGACATAGTTATTTGGCTCAAGTATTTATTTTTATAGTATATCTTTTAATATAATAATGTAAGGTTGGTTTTTCTTTTTTCAAAATTTTTTTGACTGCTCATGTACCAAGAAAAAGTTAGAATAGATTATTAATTTCTATTTAAAAAGCATGATGATAATTCTCACTGGAATTATGTTAAATCTATAAATAAATTTGGAGAAAATTTATATCTTAAGAATATGAAATTTTGGGGGACATGAGATGGCAGGCATAATGTTTATGTTGCTGGACTCCCATGTAATTGAACATCATTTGAGTCCTGGGCCTTGTAGCTTAAATCTCATGCCAGGCACTTGTGCATGCATGCTCAAGTACCAAAAAGAGAATTGAGGAGAAAGGATTGTGGTGTGGCCAACCCCTTTAGGGTGTGATTTTTCTCTTTCTGTCTCTTTCTGTCTGTCTACCAAGCACATGTACCCTATAGCAAAAATATCTCCAAAAAATGGAATTTTTTAATGCATAAATACATTTTATCTTTTATTTAAAATATTATCTTAACAAATGGGTAGTTGGAAAAGAGAAAACTGTTTTAACAGCCTTATCAAATACTACATTGAAACTGAACAAGTGGTAGTTTAATTTCAATGTGTAATGTGAAAACATATAAAGGAAAATTTTTATTTTCTATTCCATTAAAATAAACTGATCTATTTTGCTTTTTGAGTGGATTGATTTACTTGTGTATAATTGTGTAACATCTTGCATTGGTTACTTGTAAAATGCAGATTCACTGAGCAATGCAAAGTTTCCAAATGTTTTCACATTTCATTCCTACTATTGTTGGCAGGGAGTCTGCGATAGACCTTTTGCACTTCTCCATAACTTGCTGAGTGTGCAAAAATTGCAAGCCTGTGACGTCAAGTTATTTTATCCAAGCTATTTCACAGCATTGTTTATGCCTGTGGAAACTTGAGAGATGAAATAATATATTGGAATATATCTCTTAGTATCACATCATATTTGGGAACATAGCACCATGGACTTCATAAGCTCAGGGTTTCTTTCCTGTGGTGAATCACATGCACATGCAAGCTCCCCCTCACATTCTGCATTTTCCTGTGGGATCTGGGACACAAGGAACAAGAGCACCTGTATTAGTGCCCTGGGTAATATTTATCCCTGAGTAAGAGAGTCTACAGTGTCTGAACCTGTAGTCTCGTGTCTTCTGTCAACATCTGCAGAATGGGTAATGCTAACTCAGGAGATTATGTAGTGAGATCCTTCATTGTCTCTTTCATATTGCCAAACTTACTAAAACAGAGTAAAATCCAAATACCTCTGGTGATGAAAATAAAATGCTATTGTAAATATTACCCTCTACTAGGGTGAAGGGCTTGATCTTTCAAATTTAAAACAAACTCCTAGGAATCAATAGTGAACTGTTGACCAAATGGTATGGTCAAATGGGCAGTAAATAATCCTCATAATTTTTTGCCTATCACTAAATAAAAAATTGAGGGCATAGTAGTAAGACGGAAGCTGAGGGAAGGGTCACAGATACCTGCCAAAACTTGGACTGCTGGGACCAGCAGTTAGCATAATGGCTATGTCGCTGGACTCCCATGCAGTCAACTGTGGTTTGGGTCCCAGACCCAGTGTCTTGGGAACATAGCACCATGGACTTCATAAGCTCAGGGTTTCTTTCCTGTGGTGAATCACATGCACATGCAAGCTCCCCCTCACATTCTGCATTTTCCTGTGGGATCTGGGACACAAGGAACAAGAGCACCTGTATTAGTGCCCTGGGTAATATTTATCCCTGAGTAAGAGAGTCTACAGTGTCTGAACCTGTAGTCTCGTGTCTTCTGTCAACATCTGCAGAATGGGTAATGCTAACTCAGGAGATTATGTAGTGAGATCCTTCATTGTCTCTTTCATATTGCCAAACTTACTAAAACAGAGTAAAATCCAAATACCTCTGGTGATGAAAATAAAATGCTATTGTAAATATTACCCTCTACTAGGGTGAAGGGCTTGATCTTTCAAATTTAAAACAAACTCCTAGGAATCAATAGTGAACTGTTGACCAAATGGTATGGTCAAATGGGCAGTAAATAATCCTCATAATTTTTTGCCTATCACTAAATAAAAAATTGAGGGCATAGTAGTAAGACGGAAGCTGAGGGAAGGGTCACAGATACCTGCCAAAACTTGGACTGCTGGGACCAGCAGTTAGCATAATGGCTATGTCGCTGGACTCCCATGCAGTCAACTGTGGTTTGGGTCCCAGACCCAGTGTCTTAAACCTCACACCAGGCATGTGTACGTGCATGCTGAAGATCCCAAGAGGAGAATGGAGGAGAAGGGATTGCGACGTGGCCATCCCCCCTGGGGGGTGATTTCTCGCTTTCTGTCTCTCTGTCTCTCTCTGTCTTTCTGGCGAGCGCATGCGCCCTATAGCAAAAACCTCTCCAAAAACAAAACAACAACAAAGAAAACCCCCAAAAACAAAAAACAAAAGCAAAACAAAGAAAAACTTCACACTGCTGAAACAAAGACACTGTACATGATCTGGTCTAGAGTATCTTAACCTATGATCAACAGACTCAAGAGAAATTTATGGACAAGCTTCATAAATTGTGAGAAACTAAACCCTAAAATTACATGTTAAATTGTTTGCTTTTCCTTTTTTTTTTAGCTTCATTTATTTCTCCCATGGGGCAGGGAACCAGAGGAAGAGACAGGTATTCTTAACAGGGTATTCATACCACAATCTATCCCCTAGCTTCACCCAGCCTGTATCATGAGCACATGTGCATGTAAATGGTGTATAGAAAGATCTTAGCATGTGAACTTGAGGTCTTACGTATTTAGCATCATAGAGTGTTACGTAACCATTGCACCGAGATGACTGGCTTGATATTCCTTTTTTATGGAATTTATAGAATACTACTCATAAATTCTATGATAATATCAAAGGTAATCTATGATCCCAAGGAAATTCAATAGAATACAAAGGGTTGATTCTTTATATAAAGCCCAAAATCATTTGCAGCAATGCTATGGATAGTAAATAGAAGAAAAAAAGAGAAACTTTCTCCTGCTTTCACTACAAAATCAACAGAAAGACTCCTGGGACCACTGGTCACCAAGAAGTATGTGGAGATTTCTCCCCTCAGCAAGCAATGAGTCAGTTCTACAACAGACACCAGCTGGGTGTCCTCTAATCCATTCAATTCTCTTGTTATCTACATGGAGATGGCTGGCATCAGATCTCATGAGTTGAGGGCTCAGCCCCACAAGACTTCCCCCTAGTTTACAAGGCACAAAGTCATGCCTCTGGAATGACTGGCTAAAGTGCTACCAGTTGAGATTCTCATGACCCCTCTCCTTCTCAAATTCATCTCATTTTTCCAGAGGAGCTCATAGAACTTGGGGAAACATTTAGTTACGTTCACTGGTTTATTATAAAAGATATCTGCAAAAATACAACTAAACTGCCAGATGAAGAGATACATAGGGCAAAGTGTGCAAAGGTCCCCAGCACAGGGCTCTGTCCCTATGGAAATGAGGTATGCACCCTCCAAGCACATTCATGCGCTCTTCTTGTAAGCTGCATGTAGTTGACTGTCCAGAAGGTCCCTGAACCTCATCCTCTTGATTTTTTTGTTGTTGTGTTTTTAGATTTCATTACATAGGCATGATTGAAGCACAGATAACTGCATAGAAATACGTACAAATGTGGCTGGAGGGGTTAGCAGGTGGCATAGTGCTTAGGTTGCTGGCTCCCCACATGGCAGACTGTGGTTCGAGTCTCAGATCTGATGGCTTGAAAATCATGCTGGCAGTGTGTTTGTGCATTCTCAAGATCCCAGGAGGAGAAGGGAGAAGGAATTGTGGCATGGTTATCTTCTCTGGGAGATGTTTTCTCACATTCTCTCTGTCTCTGTCTCTCTCTATGGTGTGGGCATCCATCCTAAGGGGAAAAAAAAACTTTATAAAACAAAAATGTGGTTGGATAAAACAGGTATGATCTAATGGTAATAGACTGAGTGGGGGAGTCTAGCATATATTCTATATCTTTATCTTGAAAAAGCAACTTAGAAATTTAAAATTATTTTTATTATTCAGGCTTCTGTTTATATATCTTAGTAGTAATACATTGGAGTTGAACATACATTTTTCCCTTCCTACCCCTTAACATCCAGTATACTTTTTCTTAACCCACAGACTGCTCTGAACTGCCTTTAGAGAATTACCTTTAAATGTAAAAAACAAGATACACACACGTCTTTCCTGTACACCAATTCTATTCTCAAATCATAGTAACATGGTTTCTGTCATTAGTCACTTAATAAGTAGTGGGAAATCAAATTTAAGATTTAAACACTAAGTTGTTTATACCTGATTGTGCTACAAGTACATACACATACATAACAAATTGATCTCTAAACTTTTTATGTATCTTTTTAAAATTGTTTATTTTTTATTTTTTTATTTTTTTTAATGAGTGAGAGGGACACACAGAAAGGAAGATAGAAAGAAAGAGACAGATACCACTCCCAACAGGGTCAGGCTGCCACAATCCACTCCCAGCTTTCAGAGAGCCCCGAATCATGCCTGATATATTCAGTGAAGTTTCCAGAGCTAAACCATGAATCTTCCCATGCGGCACTGCTTTGTAGGACATCGTGTTTTATGTACCACCCATTAGACCTTCAAACTTTAAAAACAATCTTCCTTTCAAATCGTTATTAACTTGGAAATGTTGAAATCTGGAATGAGGGCCCCATTGCCCATGGAAGCTCCTATGGGAGTGTTCAGATCCTCTTATAGGTATAATTCTCAAATCGTTGGAACATCTCTGCATGGTACTAGTTCCAATGCAAGGACGTACTGATTTTAAAACCTGCAAGGAAGATAAAGAATACTGGTATAGGGACCAGCAGTTAGTGTAATGGCTATGTGGCTGGACTCCCATGTAGCCGACCATGGTCAAGTCCTGGACCTGATGGCTTAAACTCGTGCCAGGCCCATGTGCGTGCGTGCCCAAGATCCCGAGAGGAGAAGGGGGGGAGAAGGGATTGTGGCATGCCCATCCCCCCGGGGGGTGATTTTTCGCTTTCTGTCTCTGTCTCTCCGGCAAGCACACACTCCCTATAGTAAAAACCTCTCAAAAAATAAAAAAAAAAGAAAAAGAAAAAGAAAAAAAGAATACTGGTATAATGAAGGATTCTGAAGACCTCAGTCCTTACACTAGCCATGTATTCCTGTTTCTATATTCACCCCTGTAAATCTCTCATTTTTGGTAAATTTATTACCTAATACTCCTGTTTTGTTGTCCAAATGTCACCTATTAAAGGCCCATTGTTGATTGACATTGGAGTTCACTTTATTGACTATAGGTAATATCTCTGGCCAGTAAAAGGGAAGAAAGAATGAATACAAACAGGATTAAGAAAAAGTTTACTGGCGGTAGGGAAGAGGAAATACATGCTCAGCTTCAGTGTGCTTATATTAAGCTATATAAACAGAAGCTTGAATTGAAAATACTTTAAAATGTCCAAGTTGATTTTTTTAAGATAAAGGTACTGCATATATTTTCATATGTTTCAAATGAGTTCTGTCTGTGTTTGTGGAAATTTGAATATTGCAAGGAAAATATTCAAATACATTTTCATCGAGATTGTGAAGTGCCAATTTTGGTCACTTTCCCCACAGTGTGTGACTAAGATTATTTGGATCGAATCCAATTATGTTTGTGGATGCAGTTGGCAGGCCGTTTGCTCTCCGGATTTATAGTGCTAATGCAATTGAACAAAGAATGAGCCCCTGTGCAAGGCAGAAGCCTGGTCAGTAACTTTTAAAGGAGAAATGAGAAAGTCTTGTGAAATCTTTGTAGAGAGAACAATTGAGCACCTGCTTCCCTATGTGCTGTCATGGCAACCTCTCACCCAAGGTGCACTTACTGCTTTGAGAAGAAGGAATTTCCAATGAGAGCCTGTAACATCCCACAAGGTGTGTGTTAGAGTGTCTTTAATTTTAATCCATGCATTTCATAATTTCTCTAACTAATGCTTTTTGTTGTTGTTATTGACTTTAATTATTTTATTAGGTGCAACTTTAAAAACTTCAGCATAAAATAAAAATAGTTGGTTCCAATGTTCCACCATCCAGACCCCTCCATCAAGATCCTGATGCCACCTTGAACTACTGAACTCTAACCTTTTGCTAGATTTTATAGAAATATCTTCCAACATATCAATAAAATATCTAACATTGCCATTAAATATTAAAACTGCTTTTAAATGCATAATGCATCTATCCAATAAGATAAGCTGGCATGGGTATTAATCTAACAGAATATGTTACTTTGGCTCAAATGAAGCATCTTAACTTTAAATTAGAATTGCACACATTAAAAATGACATCTTCTTGGCAGCATCTTGAGGCTCCCTGCTAAAATACCTATAAAAATGTCAAATAATCAAAATTCATAATGTTATAGAAAACTAAAACTTAGAGGGAAAAAAACCCTCTGATACCAGAATTGTGAGAAACTTTCATTAATTTCAAGTTGATGAAATAGAATTAGAAAGAACAATCTAGGAAACACCATGCTAAGCCCATTCCTGGAAAATAACAAGTGCAACTTCCTGAAACTGAGTAGGAAGGTCCTGATGAGTCAGTGGAGAACTAGGGCAAGACAGAATGCTATCCTCCACCCACTTGTCCTACCCTACTCCAATCCATGATTTAAACATAGAAAAACGTTTCGCTAGCCATTTTGAGGATTAAACTCTTATTTATTAGATATAATCATTACTTCTAAGTGCCAGGCATCGCTAAGAATAAATTATATTCAGAAGAAAAAAGCCTTCTTTATAATGCATTCTGGAGCATGTAGTTCCCACAAATTAAGTGACATGGGTAGTTGAACAAGAAAAGTCTTCTTTGTAGTGCGTTATATAGATTCGAGGTTTTTATGCATGGCTATGTCCTGTGCAAATGAAATAACCATGGTTAAGATGATCTTATTGTTGTTCTGTAGAATAAAGTGGATGAAGGACGTTGTTTCACTGAACTTGAATAGGAACTGTACTTTTCAACGGGTATTTGACATGAATATTTGCGTAATTATTCTTTTTTCTTTTATTCTTAGAGAGATTTTTTGCTATAGTGTGCTTACACTCGCTGAAGAGACAGACAGAAAGTGAGAAAACACCTGCCGGAGGAATGGCCTTGCCGCAATTCCTTCTCCTCCATTTTCCTTTCGAGATTTTGGACAGGCACACACATGCTCCCTGCGTGAATTTGAAACCACTGGGCCCAAGACTCGAACAACGGTCAACTATGTGGGAGTCAGTGACATAACCGTTACACCATTTGCTGGTAGGCAATTACTCTAGCCCCTAGGCTAAAGGGGTAGGTGAAAGAGAAAATATGTTACTAAGAACTGACTGGACATAGAATGATAAAACTGACAACAGAATGTAAAATACAGATTGAGCAAAATACTAAAGTTCCAGAGAAAATGTAGATTTTATAAAGTATATCTGTATTTGGAAACTTAACAATAATAAAAAATTACCAAATTAGTAAATCATTACAGTTGATGCAACTTTATTTGCCTTTAAAATCCCTCCTCATGGTTGTCTGTATCTTTTTGATATTTAAAAAACATTTTTGTTTGGTTTTGATTGAATTCCAGTTCCCTTATCTCCTAGTTGGGTATTCTTAGAAGCATTTTTACTTATTTTATTTTATAGCATTTACCTTATGCAAGGCAGAAATGTTAACTAGTTTCATAAAAACCACTTAAAATAATATTTTAAAATTTTTATTTATGGAGAAAGTAAAGCACAGGCGTTTTGGATGATTTGTCCGTGTTCCCACTGTTACCAACCACTAATTCAGCTATACTGACTACATCTTGTTTCCCTTACAGCTCGGTATCATGTGTAGGGACTCCATTTATTCAAGGAGCAATAATCATCCTTAGTGAAAAACATCTTGTGGCTCAGACCACAACCTCTCAGAGGGCTGAAGAAAGTAGTAGAAAAATCCTTGACCTTGTATGATTTAAAGAAATTCGGGGACCAAAAGCTTGTCAGCCAGAGTCTACATGTAACTGAATTGACCTTGTTCTACTTGCCTGCATGGTGGCCAATAAGCGTGACAAACCATTCCAGACATTGAAATGCCAAGGTGGATCTCAGTTATTTCTCTTTGTGATCTGCTGCCTCCAGCTGAACAAGATTGTTTAGCCTGTTGCCTCCCCAAGGGTAATGGGAAAGGGCCGTACCATACTGTAAAGGATTTGTTGATCAACAGCAAGGCTAAGTGTTGAGAAAAGAAACTTAAGGGAGCTAGATGGACTTTCTATGCTAATTATATATTTTATTTTTTGTTGTTGTTAAGAGATTTTTGCTACATGGTGTGTGCACTCACCAAAGAGACAGACAGAAAGTGAGCAATCACCCCTCAGGGGTGTTGGCCATGCCACAATCCCTTCTCCTCCAGTCTCCTCTCAGGATTTTGGGCATGCATGCACATGTGCCTGGCGTGAGTTTCAAGCTGCTGAGTTCAGGATGTGAACCATGGTCGACTACATGGGAGTCCAGTGATGTGACCATTCCACCATCTGCTGGTCCCTGGCTAAGTATTTTTTAACATTAATTCAGAAACTGCCAAGAAATATCAAGCTATGTATAATATATATATCTGGATCAGACCAGAAAAAAAAAAAAAAGGAGTTTCACAACATCCTTGGACATTTGCTGGCTTCAAAAATCTGTAGGTGATCCACTTCCCATAAACTTTCTCTCCTCCCTAACCCAAGATTGTGAATTAAAAACAATTTGTATGCTGCTATTTAGATGGTTCTTTAGGATGTTAGTCTTTTTATCTTCTTGGCTAGCTGGCTTCCCAAATAAAATCACATTATTTTCTCTAACACCTTATCTCTCAACTTGCTGGCTTTTGAGCAATGAGCAGAATAAGCCTGGACTTCGTTATTGAAGGGTAGACACTGGATCCATGTTATAGGCTCTTAATAAAGATACTCTCTTGCCTCTTCCATCAGTTTCATTGACAGAGGCCATATGGCAATCAACAAAATACACAACTTCTAGGGATATATTTAGTATACCATAACTTTATAATAAATAGTCGCTTTAAAAATGAACTAATATAATTGTTAACATAATTAAAAATTCAGAATAGTATTAGGCAAACCACATTTTATAAAAATGTATTTGCAAAAAAATTGAATAATATATAACATCTGTACTAGGACTATATGTGAAATATGAGGAAATGCATGTGTAGATACGTGTATATATCCAATTTGTTTTCCTTCTAGATTTGTAAAAAGTTGGAGTCAGAGCTGGATTATTATGGAGGTCAGGGGACAATGCACTTAACACTTGGTCTCTGTTTATACTTTTATCTGTATAATTAACTGAAATATCAGCCTAAGAGTTACTGTTTAGAATATCAGAAACAATAAAGGTGTTAAAACTTCAATTCTGGAGACTAGGTGATGGTATAATGGTTACATCACTGGATTCCCACATAGTCAACCGAGGTTGAAGTCTTGGACCTGGTCACTTAAAACCCACACTGGGCATGTATGCGTGCATGCCCAAAACCCCAAAGGGAGAATGGAGGAGAAGGGACTGTGGTGTGACCATCTCCCATGGGGAGGGAGTGATTTCTCACTTTCTATCTTTCTGTCTCTCCAGTGAGCACACACGCCCTCTAACAAAAATCTCTGAAAGATTCTATTTTCAGTTTTACCATCTTTTTTGCTACCTACCTATAAATCAACCAAATAATGGATCCTAGGAGGTTTAATAGAAAAATAGATGGATGGGTAGATAAGTGAATGGATAAGAACATAGAAGGATAGACTGACTTCAGTTATGACTTATTAAGTTCTTGTGCCATGGTCTACAACAGAAGTCCCCAACTGGGGCCCATGGAGGAACCAAGCCACACAGCAGGAGATGAACGGTGGGCAGTGAGAGTGTTGATTAAAGCTTCATCTGCATTTATAGCCTCTCCCCATCTCTGATGTTACTGTCTGAGTTCTGCCTCCTATCAGATCAGTGATGGCCTTGCATTCTCATAGGAGGGAAGACTACTATGAATTTGAGATGATGATTTGGATAGAGTTGAGACAGAGATGCTAACTGGAGAGTGGCTACAAATGATGCATTGTATAATTATTTCATAATGTATTATTTTGTTATATATTACAATGTGACAATAATAGCAATAAAGTGCACAATAAATTTAATGTGTTTGAATCATCTTCAAACCACCCCCAAACTCCTCCCTGGTTTATGAAAAAATTGTCATCCCTGAAACTAGTCCCTGGTACTACAAAGTTAGGGCTGCTGTCCTAAGGGACATCTACATAAGATGAAAGACTCAAAACACCAATGGTATTTCTTTCTTTCTTTCTTTTTTTTTTTATAAAAGAAATATCTATTTAATTTTATTTATTTATTCATTTTAATTTGACGAGAGAGAGAGCTAGCAAGCCACCAGGTCCAGGACTTGAACCATGGTTGGCCATGTGGGAGTGTCTAGCCCCTTAACCACCATGGCACCTGCTGGTCCCACACCAATGGTATTTCTGAAAATATATAATTATTTCATAATAATGCTTAAAGGAAGAGGAATTTGACTTGGAAAGAGAAATCTCTCAAAGGATCTGATAAATATTTTTCTTTTTTTTTAAGATTTATTTTTTTATTTAATTTTATTTATTCATTCATTTATTTTAATTTGACCAGAGAGAGAAAGACAAAGAGAGAGAGAGAGAAAGTGAGAGAGCAAGCTACCAGGTCCAGAACTTGAACCGTGGTCAGCCATGTGGGAGTGTCCAGCACTTTAACCACCACACCACCTGCTGGTCCCCTTGATAAATATTTTTCAATATTTGGAAATATTTATGTAGCTTTTCATGTAAAAAAAGATTATTTGCATGTTCTTTCTAAAAATCAATCAGATAGAAAGTAGGAACAATGAGATTCTGATTCATTTTGAGAAACATGAATGTTTACCAGTAGGGACTTAGACATTTATTGAACAAATGACCTCTTGTGAGGTATATGGTAAAAGATTCAAACAAAGGACCAGTAGTTAGCATAATGGCTATGTCACTGGATTCCCATGTAGTTGACCATGGTTCACGTCCCAGACCCGGTGGCTTAAAACTCATGCCGGGCGCGTGTGTGTGCATGCCCAAGATCCCAAAGGAGAATGGAGGAGAAGGGATTGCGGTGTGACCATCCCTCCTGGGGGGGGGTGATTTCCCCGCTTTCTGTCTCTCTGTCTCTCTCTGTCTGTCTGGCAAGCGCACACGCCCTATAGCAAAAAACCTCTCAACAACAACAACAAAAAAGATTCAAACAATTGACAGATGTTTATGGTGGTTAAACTCTAAATTGTCCTCAAATGTTTTCGTTCTGTGTTTCTGTAAGAAAACATAGAGTGTGAGTTCTTGGATTTATTGGTTGAAATTTTTGGCTTCTCTATCCTTCACTACTGTGCTTTGGCAGGAATTCCGAAGTCGCTTAGCTGCAGACATTTCCAAAACTTTAAAACTGGAATGCGATTTAGACATTTTTAAAATCTAACCACTTTATCTGATAGCAAAAAATGATGCTTAGAAAGGTTAGTTTTATTCCTCATGATAAATCAGTTAGTGGCTAACTCAAATAAAATTCATATCTTCTATTAGGTGGCTACATTTATTCTGTTTCTGGCATAAACTGAAATTCTTTTCATAATCTCTCCTTATGATACCTAGAAGCGCAAAAGTTATCTTGAGATTTTGAATGTTAACAGTTTAAGGGGACAAGCTGACTTTTTGAGATTACCCAAATGGAATAGGAGGAGTCACCAGAAAAGTCATAATGCATTTTGCTATCCGAAAGTATAGAACTGTCTTACTATTATGGAAACTCTGATTTAACCAGTTCTGAAGTCACTCTACATCTAAGCCACTTGCTTTGTTAAATAATAATAATAATAAAAACTATATTTTAAATTAATTTTAAAGGAATTTCTTTCATCTAAAGTCAACCTGAATAAAACATAGGGAACAAAAATAAAAGAATAAGGTAACAGCTCTTGGAAGATCTACAAAATATGCTACACATTTAGGTTTTCACTACATTACAGGGAACAAGTAAAACTGTAAATTTATGATTTGATGAAATGATTGTACTTAACATTTAATTTGTTACTTTACTCCAATGAAACATGAAAGACTGATTCTTAGGAAGTGAGAAGATCAGTTAAAATGTTATTGTTATAAATAAGATATAAAATAGTAAAACCCTAAAATATAGGGATGAAAAGGGGTAATAACTGACAATATGCAGAAAATATGAAACCAGCAATTCTTGCCTCAATAGATATGTCATGAGATAAAGGAAGATTCAAGCCTAATTCAACTTTTTTGTTTGGGAAGTAAAATTCAGTTAGAAAAAGAAAGGTAGGAAGAATTACAGTGAGATAAAATATTTTAGGGCTACAGGAGGATGGTTTTCTGTATGTGTTCAGATTAAGATAGTCTTTAAAAATTCCAAATCTAGTTTTTATTATGTAATTAATGTAGATGAATCTTGAACTCATAGAGGAATCCCAGTACGGATGTAATTGTTTTATAGCTGTAAATATATCAACATTAGACAAAACTATGTACGTTTCTGGATGTAATTATTCCATAAAAATAGTACGTAGAGAAGAGATGGATAACACACACACACACACACACACGCGTGCGTGCACGCACACACACACACACACACACACACATATATATATATAATATA
>NW_006159654.1:941162-969980 GCF_000334495.1 Tupaia belangeri chinensis | reverse complement strand
ATATATATATATTTTACAATACTGTCATAATCTAGATAAGTTAAAGAAGTATTATTGGGCTCCTACAAACCTCTAACAAATACTAACATATTAGAAATAGCCAAAAGATGCAGAGTCCATGAAGGAGAAAGGAACGTAATTGTTATGAAGGAAAGAGCCATAGGGTCTTCCGTTGAAGTAGTATGTTGTAGTAGTAAGTCTCTAAGGCTTGGGGAGCATCATTCAAATTTACTCCTAATCTCCAACACAACTTCTACTAGAAAGGTCATGCCCCTAGTAAGGAAGTTGCCTGGGACCAGCAGTTGGCATAATGGCTATGTCGCTAGAATCCCATGTAGTCAACAACGGTTTGAGTCCCAGACTCAGTGGCTTAAATTCATGCTGAGCACGTGTGCGTGCCAGCCCAAGATCCTGAGAGGAGAATGGAGGAGAAGGGATTGCGGCTCCCCACCCCCCCGCACCCCCGGGGAGTGTTTTCTTCCTTTCTGTCTCTCTGTCTCTCTCTGTCTTCTGGCAAGCGCATGAGCCCTATAGCAAATTATAGCATACAAAATGAGATTTTTCCATTGAGAATACACTGTATATTGGCTCAATCAAGCACATCAACATATGTGTTATTGTCAACAAATCATTTTCCATTTCTTGTTTTCTGTATATTTTGCCTTTTTCCCCATTCTTGATTCCCTATCTCACCCTCTGCCATCTCCCACCCTCCTCCCACACTGTGTCTGGTATCTATTGTTGCTTTCTATGCCTCCCCCTAGATCTCAGGAGCCATGGAGCTGGCTGTCTCTTGAAGAAGGGCTGTTCACGCGAGTTTTGGATGCTGGAGGCCCAGTTATCAGTGGGACATCTTCCTTTCTCCCCAAATGGCTAGATCTCAGGAGCCATGGAGCTGGCTGTCTCTTGAAGAAGGGCTGTTCACGCGAGTTTTGGATGCTGGAGGCCCAGTTATCAGTGGGACATCTTCCTTTCTCCCCAAATGGCTAGATCTCAGGAGCCATGGAGCTGGCTGTCTCTTGAAGAAGGGCTGTTCACGCGAGTTTTGGATGCTGGAGGCCCAGTTATCAGTGGGACATCTTCCTTTCTCCCCAAATGGCTAGATCTCAGGAGCCATGGAGCTGGCTGTCTCTTGAAGAAGGGCTGTTCACGCGAGTTTTGGATGCTGGAGGCCCAGTTATCAGTGGGACATCTTCCTTTCTCCCCAAATGGCTAGATCTCAGGAGCCATGGAGCTGGCTGTCTCTTGAAGAAGGGCTGTTCACGCGAGTTTTGGATGCTGGAGGCCCAGTTATCAGTGGGACATCTTCCTTTCTCCCCAAATGGCTAGATCTCAGGAGCCATGGAGCTGGCTGTCTCTTGAAGAAGGGCTGTTCACGCGAGTTTTGGATGCTGGAGGCCCAGTTATCAGTGGGACATCTTCCTTTCTCCCCAAATGGCTAGATCTCAGGAGCCATGGAGCTGGCTGTCTCTTGAAGAAGGGCTGTTCACGCGAGTTTTGGATGCTGGAGGCCCAGTTATCAGTGGGACATCTTCCTTTCTCCCCAAATGGCTAGATCTCAGGAGCCATGGAGCTGGCTGTCTCTTGAAGAAGGGCTGTTCACGCGAGTTTTGGATGCTGGAGGCCCAGTTATCAGTGGGACATCTTCCTTTCTCCCCAAATGGCTAGATCTCAGGAGCCATGGAGCTGGCTGTCTCTTGAAGAAGGGCTGTTCACGCGAGTTTTGGATGCTGGAGGCCCAGTTATCAGTGGGACATCTTCCTTTCTCCCCAAATGGCTAGATCTCAGGAGCCATGGAGCTGGCTGTCTCTTGAAGAAGGGCTGTTCACGCGAGTTTTGGATGCTGGAGGCCCAGTTATCAGTGGGACATCTTCCTTTCTCCCCAAATGGCTAGATCTCAGGAGCCATGGAGCTGGCTGTCTCTTGAAGAAGGGCTGTTCACGCGAGTTTTGGATGCTGGAGGCCCAGTTATCAGTGGGACATCTTCCTTTCTCCCCAAATGGCTAGATCTCAGGAGCCATGGAGCTGGCTGTCTCTTGAAGAAGGGCTGTTCACGCGAGTTTTGGATGCTGGAGGCCCAGTTATCAGTGGGACATCTTCCTTTCTCCCCAAATGGCTAGATCTCAGGAGCCATGGAGCTGGCTGTCTCTTGAAGAAGGGCTGTTCACGCGAGTTTTGGATGCTGGAGGCCCAGTTATCAGTGGGACATCTTCCTTTCTCCCCAAATGGCTAGATCTCAGGAGCCATGGAGCTGGCTGTCTCTTGAAGAAGGGCTGTTCACGCGAGTTTTGGATGCTGGAGGCCCAGTTATCAGTGGGACATCTTCCTTTCTCCCCAAATGGCTAGATCTCAGGAGCCATGGAGCTGGCTGTCTCTTGAAGAAGGGCTGTTCACGCGAGTTTTGGATGCTGGAGGCCCAGTTATCAGTGGGACATCTTCCTTTCTCCCCAAATGGCTAGATCTCAGGAGCCATGGAGCTGGCTGTCTCTTGAAGAAGGGCTGTTCACGCGAGTTTTGGATGCTGGAGGCCCAGTTATCAGTGGGACATCTTCCTTTCTCCCCAAATGGCTAGATCTCAGGAGCCATGGAGCTGGCTGTCTCTTGAAGAAGGGCTGTTCACGCGAGTTTTGGATGCTGGAGGCCCAGTTATCAGTGGGACATCTTCCTTTCTCCCCAAATGGCTAGATCTCAGGAGCCATGGAGCTGGCTGTCTCTTGAAGAAGGGCTGTTCACGTGAGTTTTGAATGCTGGAGGCCCAGTTATCAGTGGGACATCTTCCTTTCTCCCCAAATGGCTAGATCACAGGAGCCATGGAGCTGTCTGCCTCTTGAAGAAGGGCTGTTCTGGGCGACATTTGGTAGTTCTTAAACAAGCAGCTATTACTTTCCTATATGATACAGAATTCTCTTTGGTTTCTGCATTTATTCAAGCAGAAACCTATTCATTTTATGCACTTGTGCTTGGACAAACACATCTTAATTAATATATTTAGTAAAAGCTGATGCAGGGCCTGCTCAGTAACTATCTGCTCAAGTGAGGCTGGACCTCACATGGAAGATTGCATGTTCAGCTCCTGGGGTCAATCTGTAAATGCCAGGTGTGTATGTTGATAATCTCAACTGGCAAGGAACACTGGGGGTTGGGGAAGATTGCAGCCTGAGACTCTACTAAGAGTGCTCGTCTCTCTTACTGTCTGTCTCTCCCTCTTATAAAAAAAAAATAAGTAAACTTAAAAAGAGCCTGATGTATTCTATGTAGACGGCTGTATTGAAGGTATTAGAAGCACCATTATAGATATCCCTCAGTTCCCATTTCATAAGCTAGGTGGAATAGCAAATAGCTCTTTGATGTACTTAGGTATATTGACTTTCTATTAGATCAATAAAGGCTCTGGTACAAGCTGTATTCCCAGGTGAAAAGAGAATGAGCTTGCAATTGACATCTTATATTGGAGAGTCACTTAAAAGCTTAAGACACTATTTTTTTTTCCTTTTTGAAAGCATTATATTACTAATATAGAAAAAGGTCAAGATTTCATAATACATCTAAAATTAAGGTTTGTTTTAATCATAATATAATAATCTAAATGCCACTATGCATACTAAAAGGTCAGTTTTAACACTTTTTCCTTTGCTGTAAATACATAGAGCTTTGACCATTTTTTTTTTCCTCCTGGAAGTAAGAGTAATGAGTTCTCACAAAGTAAATTCTACTTCAGAGTTTTTTTTTTTTTTTTTATTAATTCAACTTTAGTAATCCTGTGGTCTATGCATAGTCAGAGGCACAGGACATGCCTTCAAATATAAAACCACAGAAAGTCTGAAATCGTTGCAATATCTTTTTGCAAGACAAGTTAACCCATTATAACTGAGGAAAACAATACAGCAAACTTAAACCAAGCTGGAAAACTCACGTTGATCATTCATGTCTGGAAAACTCACATTGGTCATTCATGTCTGTCTACATTGTTGTATCAATGGCTTTGTTTTCTAGATTCCAGACATTCATTTTCTTTCAGATTCTGTATTTTTTTCTTTTCTTTTCTCTTTTTTTTTGGAAAGGTCTTGCTGTGTCATCTTGATTCAGCTCCCTGAAATGCTGGGACAAGTGTCATGTAGGCAGTTTAAGGAGTTGAACCTGGGACTACCAACTAGTCTTAGCTTGCTGAGTAGCAGCATCAACCAAATCATTCAAGTAGTTCCACTCTAGGCCTTGCTAGGTTTAGATTCTTTTATGAACAAAAGGGTTTCACTTCTCTCTGATAGGATATGGGGGTGGGGGGAAGTCCAGCAGATAGCATAGAGTGAGGCATCTGGTTCCCACATGTCTGACTGCGCAGTTCGGGCCCTGGATCAAGCAGCTTGGAATTCACTACAGGCAAGTGTACTTGCATGCCCAGAATACCTGGAGGAGAATGTGGGAGAAGTGACTATGGTATGGTCTTCCCCAGTTGGGGGTGATTTCTCACTTTTCTAGCTCTCTCTGGTAAGCACACATGCCCTATAGCAAAATTTAAAAAGACATGGATTTTTATATCTTTTTGTCTCTTTCTTTCTGTGCATATTAATCTATATTAAAGTTTAGTATACATTTTTTGGCATTTGAATGCAAGGTTACTATTTCAGAATAACTCTATAATAAGTATGCTTTATTAGATGTCACTGCTTATCAATTTTATAATTATACTTCCACAAATGGATTAGATTGCTGCAATATTTAGATTTTTTATTTAAAAAAAGAACACTCCGTAATATAAAATTGATCATTTAAAGAAAAAAATTAATATATTATTATAAATGTATCCTAAATGATATATGTATGTTTAGTTTATGCTTATCGATTTTCTATGTCCAACATTCATTGTATTCTTATGACTTCTTGTCTGGCCCTGGGTCATTCAGATGGGTATGAGACTAAAACTGTGATGGTCATAATATTTTATCTCCACATCTAAGGTGATTAGTCCAATGGCTAGCACTTTGATCCAAATCACAATGATAAACATTTTTCCTTAGAATATATTTAAACTGAATCTAGAACTAAAACTCCAGTATTATTTTAACTGTGAACTTTTAAGAACATGAGACCAAAAAAATTGTTTGTAACAATAACCAACCACCCTGAAAGAATGAAGTGTTTATCTGGAGGGGAAAAGAAAATCCTTATGGTATCAGACACTGGTCCCAATTATTTCTGTTACTGTCTTTAACTTTAGACTTTACAAATATTTTGTCTATAAATCAATAATTTTTTTTCATAAATTCTTTGGGTCTTGGTTACTTTTAGTTGATTAGATCTTGAGCAAAACATGGCTAACTACAGAACAAATGGGATGAAGGGACAGGCTTGGGTGGGTGGAGCATGGAGAAAAAGCTTTGTTCCACATGAGTACCAATGGAACAGAATAGAGACCACAGAAATAAACCCCAAAACATAGAGCCAACTCATTTTTTACAAAGGGTACCAGTCGATCCAGTGGGAAAAGGAAAACCTCTTTAGCAAATAGTGTTGGAAAAACTGGATATCCACTTGCACAAAAATGAATCTGAACCCCTGTCACCATTAACAAAAATCAACTCAAAGTGGATCAAAGATATCTAAACCTAAGACCACAAATGATAAAACTACTGATAGAAAACACTGGGAAAACTCTGGGAGACATTGGGGTAGGCCAAGACTTCTTAAGTAAGACCCACAAAGCACAGGTTATAATCTCCAAAATTGGCAAGTGGGATTATATCAGATTATGAAATTTCTGTACAGCAAAGGACACTGTCCCTAGTGTGAATCAAGAACCCTCAGAATGAGAGAGAATTTTTGTTAACTGTGCCTCAGATAAGGAACTGATAGCCAGATTACACAGGGAATTCAAGTGGCTTACCTGAAAAACAAAACAAAACAAAATCAAAAATGATTAACCCAATTCAAAGATGGGAAAATGAGCTTAAAAAAAAACTCTCCAAGGAAAACATATGAACAGCCAAAAAGCATATGAAGAAATGTTCAATATCTCTCACCATAAGGGAGATGCAGATCAAAACCACAATGAGATACCACCTAACTCCAGTCAGAATGGCAAAGATTAAAAAAAACAAAATTGGTAAGTGCTGGAGGGGATGTGGTGAAGGGGAACACTCTTATACTGTTGGTGAGATTGTAAATTGGTCTAGCCACTGTGGGGAACAATATGGAGGTTCCTCAAAGACCTTCAAATAGAACTACCATATGATCCAGCAATTCTACTCCTGGGTATCTACTCAAAGGACTGGAGAACACTCAATCAGAAAAGTACTTGCACATCTATATTCATTGCAGCCCTATTCATGATTGCTAAGACATGGAACCAACCCAAATGTCCACAAAAAAGTGCATGGATTGAAAAAGTGGGGCACATATACTTCATGGAATACTATTCAGCCATAAAAAACAACAAGGCCCTGGAATTTGGTAGAAAGTGGACAAATATGGAAGACTTGTTGCTGAGTGAAGCAAGTCAGGCTATGAAAGAGAGACATTGTATGTTTCCTCTTAACACATACCAACTGTCAGTACTCTATGCCAGAGACTGAAAGACTGGAGGACACAGAAACATTAAAAATTGCTACAGACCCTAGAACCAAAGTGGAAAGTTTGGGGGAGGGGAAGAGTAGGAAAGATAATTTGGGGGGAAAATGGAGAGAGATAAGGCATTCGTGGCACACAGGTATGGTTTGTTATTTGTTGATGAGGACGTGCTTATGTTCTCAACTGGGTTGGACTGAGGTGTGTCTCACGCTGGGTAAAGTCCCTTTACAATCTAAATGATGTATAATAATTAAATGTATAAATAATAATTAAATTAATAAATAAAAAATTATAAAAAAGGAAAAAAAAAAAGAAGAAAAAGCTCTGTTCCAGAAAGCTATGCTTATTACATTCAGATTCAAGAAACTTGGAGCAGCCATTCTTGATTTAACCTAATGAATGTCTCATGCCTTGGTACACTTAAAGGTCTTTTGGTAACTCTTTAATCATTCCTCCTCTAACTGGAGGAGACTATAGAACATCTGAAGGACTTTTTTCATAGCTATTTTAGTTCTACTCTCACTCCTCAGTCTTTAAACATTGTTTGCCAAGGCAGACAGTGGGGTATCCCTTGCCCATCATTTGTATAGGGATTTTGATAAAGGATCATGGGGAATCTTCTTATATGGCCTAACCAAGTTCACAAATGACCCTTATCTCTCTCTTCCAGAAAATAATGTATCTGTCGACATCTGTTCTCGTTATCGTATTCTGATGAGAGCTGCAAAAGTCTGAGATTTTTATCTTGTTTACAAGTTAATAACTTACTCTGCTGGCAAAGCATACAAGATTACTCGATTAGAGAAAAAGGATTTTGTTACACACAGCATAGTTGGCAGCATGAGACTCATGTTCACAATGGTTTCTCTTGTCCAACACCCATCTCTCTATTCCAGAAGGGTGATGTCACACTCATAATGAGATTGTATCACAGTTGAAGAGTCCCAAGCTTATGAAGCCTTGATCTTCTGTGAGAGAACTGAAAGAAATCTTCCCAGCTTTAGAGACATACTCAATACATTGGATAGGAAAGAGATCCACCCTCTATTTCAAAGACAATATCTGCCTTCCAAACCTGTTCACAATAAAAACATTCCTGAAAAGGTACTCTGACACATAGGCTGTTAGTGCCTTTGCTGCAAGATGGGAAGAAATTTGAAGGACTCAAAATTTGTCTTTCAGCAACCTTTTTGAATTTATTTATCTTTCGTCCAGGTCACTAGAGTAGCAGGTGGGTCAAGGTAATCTGTAATTGTCTGACTAGGAAGTTTTTCTAGGTTTTTGCAATGGAGCTCATGTGCTCATTGGAAAGAGAGAGAGCATGAGAGAGAGAGACAGAGAAAGAGAGAGAGCAGGAAAGTGAGAAATCCCCCCCAGGTGGTGATCTCTTATACTTCATTCTCCTCTTGGGATTTGGGACACACAAGCACACATGCCCAGTGTGATTTTCAAGCCACTGGGTCGGGGGCTCAAACTGTGGTTGGCCATATGAGAATCCTGCACTTTACCCACCATGCTACCTGCTAGGCCCACAGTCTGCGTTTTATGTAGCTGTCTGTTATACTTTTTAAATACTTTGAGGTCAGATGATGACATGGTGATAAAAACATGACACTCTGTGAGACTGATCCACATAATAAGTTCTGGATTAGTGTCTGGAGTCTTCCCTGAGTGCCTCAGACATGTACGTGCCCAATTCCAGGGCTGGCTGAGGCTGTAGGTAGACTTCAGCATCATGATCTTATTGGAGGTTCTCTCTCTCTTTTCTGTCTCTCTCTCAAAATAAGTGAATAAATTAATTAATAAATTAATTAAACTCTAAGAAAACAATATGTAAACCAGATAATGCCATTGTATTTTGAGGGTAGACAATTTGCTTCTTTAGAATCACAAAAAAATCTAGGAATTTTGTTCCAAGATGACTTTGACCCAGATTCATCTATAATTTTGATGATTTAGGTGGTGAGATTTCACACTTTGTAATTGATTAAGTGAGAGTTTTGATTTTGAGTTGATGCTATAATGGGATGAGTTCTTTGGGGATCTTGGAATGGGCTACTTACATTTCACATTTGGAAGGAACATGAATCTTTGGAAAAAATAGAAAGGATTGTGGGTGGCAGGATGGCCTACCAAAGTTGTCTCCTTCCAAACCCTGGAACCTTGTGAATATGCTACTTCATGTGAGAAAGAGGATTTTGCAGGTATAGTCCAGGACAAAGATATTAAAATAGCAATTATAGGGCCAGACAGTCGGTGGTTAAGGCAGCTGGATCTCTCATGACTGACTGCACAGTATGAGGCTTAGACCCAGATCCAGCAGCTTGGCAAACCCACCAGAGACATGTATGTGCATGCCCACAATTCTGCAAAGAGAATGGAGGAGAAGGAATTATGGTATGAACATCCCCAATGAGGGATGCTTTCTCACTTTACTTCTCTCTCTCTTGTCTCTCTCAAGTGCCATCTAGAAAGTTTAAAAAATATATATAGATAGAGACTATATTGGATGGGCCAAATCCAATCATATAAGGTCCTAAAAATAGAATTTTCTCCAGCCAGAAGAGAAAGTGTCTGTTACAAGGCTCATTCAGAGACAGCTGAGTGAAAAAAATATGGAATGCAATTGTTGATCTGAAGGTGGAGGGGTCAATGTGATGAGGAATGCAGCTGGACCTACAGAGTTATGAGAGGTTTGCAGCTGATAGTCATCAAGGAAACCAGGGTGCCAGCACAGAGATATAAGGATAGGAATTCTACCAGCAGCCAGAACTAGATGGAAGGTAGATTATTTCCCCCCCAGCCCTCCAGATAAGTGCACTGGTCAGCTGACATCATGATTTTTTTTTCCTCATGAGACCCAGCGTAGAGGGACTAGCAGAGCCCATATGGACATTTGACTTATAAAACTACAAGAAAACAAATATATATCCTTTAAAGCCAGGATACAAAGGTACACTGGAAAGCAAATCAAGCGAATGGTTCCAGAAGAATGGAATGATCAAGAGTACCAACATTACTGACAGGTCAAGAAAGATTGAATTTAGAAAACTGGCTTTCAGTGATGAGTTTGTTTTGGGGCATTGGTGACACACTGAAACCTTGTTGTAAATAGGTTCATGAGATAAACAAAAGAAAGTAACTGGGGACAGCAGGTACAGAAAAAGATATTAAGTAATTTTGCTGTTTAGGAGTGAGAGCACTAGCCGGAGAAGAATATTGAGTTTTTAAATGGAAAAAGATATTACATCATTTTTGTATTAGGATAATCAAAAAGAGAGGAAGAAATTGTTCAGACAGGAGAGAAGGAGGAACTACTAATGTAACATAACTCAGTGAAAGTGGATGGGACCCTCTTCACATGAGAAGATGGTATCTAACTATGAAAATGTATAAACAGATCATCCATAGTAACCAAGAGAAAGACAGAGTTCATGGGAGCAGATGGAGTAAGCAGATCTGTGTGCTCCTGCCCTTGTTTCTTTTCTTAATAAAGCAGGAAACTAGGTCATCAGGTGAGACTGAGGAAGGGAGATGGGGTGTTAGGTATTCCTGTAAAGACAACGTGTGAAAGAGTTATCTTGGAAAGTGGGAAAGTGAAAGAACTAAGGAAATGAAGTGAATTGCTAGGCAACACTAAGAGCCCAATTAAGGTAAATTAATCATGAATTTGAAATGAGACCACACATTTCATTCTGTGTTTTTTCTTTCAGCTGCATTAAGCGATTCATGCACATTACAGAATAGGAAGAAAGTTGGATTTCGTCATTGTGGAGTATTTCTTGGATAATATTAAGAAGGGTAAAAAACTGCCAAAGAGGTAAGTATGTGGGCAAAGAAATGATAAGTATGAACTGAATTCTAAATGGGGAGGAAGAAAAGAGAATGAGGATGTGCATGGAATGAGATAAAGAGATTGTGGTAGGATTCACTTTACTGTAGATTCTAAGAAATTAAAACAATTTGTAGTTGTGCTTATTATATTCCATGTCGCAGACTAAGAGGGGGATACTTGGAATAGAATCAAGTGAGGTTTTAGGGTATGAACATGAGTGTGGTTGGAGAATGAGGGAGGGAGTTGATGTGTTGAAAGAAGGAAAAAAAATTTTTTTGAGAGAAGGAAAATATTTTACAGAAGTTTAGGAAATACAAAGGCTAAGGAAATGGAAAGATCATTACAATCTCATCAAGAATGATGATTAGATTAATGTTAAAGAGTCGGAGGTCAAAATAGGTATTAACATTTCAGGGCATGAAGGAGAGAGAAGTATTGGTTGCAAGATGGAGGGATATAGATGATGACGTTGGAAAGCTTGTGCTTCAGAGCTGAGAGTTTTAGGAAGAAGGGCCAAGGACCTGCTGGACTCCCATACCAACCACATTTTGAGTCTCAGACCCAGTGGCTTGAACCTCACACCAAGAGCATGTGCATATGTGCCCATAATCCCAAGAGAAAAATGTTGGAGAAGGGATTGTGGCATGGCCAGCCCGTGGGGCGGACGGGGTCATTTAATTTCTGGCTTTCTGTCTCTCTGCTAAGCACCAGCACCCTCTAGCAAAATCTTAAAGTAATAATAATAATAATAATACAGTGACAGGCGAAGAGGGCAATATCTAAGGAACAGATTTAGCACCAGAGATTCCTCTGCTGAAAAGTTCTAGCTGGGCAGAAAAGTCCTCAAAGGAGAGTCAGTTTATTGTTAGAGCAAATAGATGGAGAAAATATTCTGAGAGTGGAGGATGTGGGTGGTTTCCCGAATGAGGAATCCTGAGTGTCAGATGACATGTGGAAGTTTGAAGGAGTGAGATAAAGTTGTTACCAATTCAGTGAAAACAGTGAAGGACACACAGTAACATCTGGAGAGAAAGGATAACCAGAACAAGAGAGGGGAAATTATGGGATGGAGTTCTGAAAGACTATTCAAAGATAGCTGTAACTTTTTTTCTTTTTTTAAATCTGGAGAAAGCCTGATCTCCCCCAAAACATAACTTGTTACATATCAGTGTATGGGTACTGTAATTGTAGCTTTGTCAAAATGATCTGGGGTCTTGTTCATTTTGGTTTTAAATGGTATAGATTTCTACCTTGAATATTAACTTTTCAACCTGCAGGAACGACTATTTCAAAGTATATTATCTTAAATGTCATGATGACCGCAAAAAGTAACTCTAAAAAAATACTTTCTCCAAAAATTAGAAAGATCTGACTTCTATTTTCCATAAAAATTTCTGTACAAGGTATCCACCATTTTGCAGTTATAGTAAATTGATCTCAGGCTCATTATCCTTTCAGTCACAATTTACTCCTTAACTGTTATTGCCTTTACTTTTAGTCACTATAGTCTGCAAAGATCTCAAATGCTTTTCTGCATCGTAAGAAGAGATTTTCTCTGTTTTCAATAATAGTGAACACTGATAAAAATTGTACTAAAAATAAAACTAAAGACAAGTTTCACTCATGAATATCCATGCCACAATCTCAAGTAAAATATGAATAAACAGCATCCAATAGCACATTAAAAAGTAATGGAGCATACCTAGTAGAATTTACTTCAGAGATGCAAGAATGCTTCACTATTGGAAAATATTTTTATGTGATTTATTCAATTAATTGTTCTAATACAATGAAATTTATTATTAATGCCACAGATGTTAAAAGGCATTTGGCATAATGAAAGACACATTCAGAACAAGAGCAACAATAGCAAAAAACACTCAAGAAAGTGGAAAGTGTATAATCTCATAATGTGACTCATTTGTGTGTGTGTGTATGTGGGTGTGTGTGTGTGTGCACCAACCCAAGAGCCAAAAGTGTATTTAATGAGACTATTGCACTAAAGTCTGTGAATCAGTAAACTCTGGAACCACCTGTGCTTAAATTAGTAAGGAATCTATTATCTATTGGATCTGGGATTTGATGTTATAATACTTAGAAGATAATAAGCCAGTCAGCTAGTGTTCTGGATATGGGGAAAAGGTGCATGACTGCTCTGCGTTAGAGACAAAGACCTTTATGACCATAGCACAGCGACCTGCATGATATGATGAATGCTACTATTCCCCTTGCCTTCCATGTCCATGGCATGGGGTGGAGGTGATTCAGGGTGGCCTGGATGCACGCAGTCCACCTGGCAGATGTGCAAGGAACATGAACTTCAGGAATCTACTGCCTTTATAGTAAGTGATAAGCAAGCTTACTCTTTGTCCTGGAAAAAGACAATATTAACTTAAAGTTGCTTTCTGCAACACAATTCTGGAGGTAAAAAACAAAACAAAACAAAACAAAAAACAAACAAACCAGGACTCTGCATTTGTAGCAATCCAGTAAGAGTTATAGGAGCCTGAGAGGCCTATAGAAGAGTGTCTCCCAACATCAGCCAATGTAGTTAAACAAGAAAAAAAGAGTTATTTGCATAAGACATTGAGAGGTAGAAATAAAACTGTCTCTATTTCCAAAATGATATCATTCATGCATCGTTTAAGCAAATGGAAAAAACCCTATCTGTTGAAATAATATATTTAAGGGCAATTTATAAAGTTAATACACAGATGCCAAGTCTTCGTATAAGAAGAAAATAATTAGTTTGAAGATACGTTAGAAGTGAATACCTCAGGTCCAGCAGATAGTTTAATGGTTACGTAACTGAACTCCCACGTAGTCAACCATGATTTGAGTTCTGGATCTGGCAACTTAAAAAACTCACACTGGGTGTATGCGTATGTATGTGTGCCCAAGATCTTGAGAGGAGAATGGAAGAGAAGAGATTATGGCATGGTCATCGCCCTTAGGAAGTGATTTCTCTCTTTCTGTCTCTCAGCCCAGTACACGTACCCCATATCCAAAATCTATTGGGAGAAAATCTTACAACCACCAAAAAGACACAAAAGTAAATTTAAATAAATGAAAAGACACCATATTCTAGAATACGAAGATAAGTAGTATAAAAACGACAAGGCTCTGTAATTTAGAAAAGTAATATTATTTTCATCAAATTACCTGTGTGTTTTTCCTAGAGCTATACTGCTTGATTCTAAAGTTCATATAGAAAAAAAGGGAATGATTTGAAACAAAGAATTAAATAAGGAGTTATGTCAGAGAGACCTGGACCTGTAATATTAAACATTAATGAATCTTTACATCTAACACTAAACGGGGTGTTGAGTCACTAATATATAATTGTACTTTGGTAACAGAACACATATATTTCATTTATAATAAATAGTATCAGGAAAAACTGAGCATCCACTTATAGATAAAATTAAAACTGTGCTTATTCCTCATATCATAGATCACAATAAGTTAAAACTGTATCAGAAATATAAATGTAAATAATAAAATCATAAAAGTATTAGAAGAGGGCCATTCTGAGGTCTGGTGGTTAAGGCAGCTTTTATCCACATGTCTGACAGCATAATTTGAGTCCTGGGTCCAGCAGCATGCAAAACATGCCTGGTATGTGTGCATACACTCCCATAACCCTGAAAGGAAGGAGAAATGGAGCAGATGGGATTATGTTTTACCATGCCTGTGGGAGGTGCTTTCTCATTTTCCTTCTCTCTTTATTCCTCTCAGGTGAGCACACACGCCTCTGGCAAATAAAAAAATGGACTAGAAGAAATTCTAAGTGAAGTTCTGCATTATTAAGGAGTTGAGTAATGCTTTCTAAGTGAATTTCAATGGCAGGATACTAAAACGTAGACAAATACAAATACTACTAAGCACAGGCTTTCTAATGTCTAAAAGAAGTAAAATTTAAAGACAAATTAGAAAAAAAATGTATCAACCATATTACAGAAAATGAGTAAATTGGTTTAATATGAAAAGATCAGAAAAGAAAGACCACAAATCTAGGAGGAAATTGGGGGAAAACTTAAATAAAAAAGTTCACAGGGGGTCATCAGGTAGTGTAGTGGTTAAGGCACTGGACTCCCATATGGTCGACTACAATTTGAGTCCCCAACCAAGTGGCTTGAAAATCACACCAGGAGTGTGTACATACATGCCTAAAATCCAGAGAAGAATGGGGGAGGAATTGAAGTGTGGGCATCTCCCTAAGTGTGATTTCTCACCTTTTGTGTCTCTTTCTCATTGGCAAATGCACGTTCCCTACAGCAAAAATCTCTCAAAAAACAAACAAACAAAAAGTTTACAGAAAAAAAAAAAGACAAATAACTCAAACATTAACAAGATAAATCCAAACTTACTTATAATAAAATGAATACATTAAATTTGCACAGAAAAACCATGTCTGGCCAGATTTAAAGACTATGTATTCTCCTCTGAAATAATTTAAAATTTATAGAAAAAGTATTACTAAATTAAAAATGACTTTTCTTAAGTTTATTTCTTCCATGAGAGACAGACAGAAACAGAGGTACACACACACACACACACCCTGATTTGATCAATTCCCTTGATGTAGACAATATCCCGTTGCCACACTAACTTGTCCTTTGCACAGATGCTCTCCTTGCTGCATCAGATGCAGAAACCCATGTCAGTTCACAGTATTACATGGACATATCTCCTCCACCTATTCAGGCATTGCCAGTCTTGAGTACGGCCTCAGCGCTGATATCTCTCCCAATCTATTGCCTTCTTATATTTGTATGGAAGTCTTCCTCCTCCACCTTGGCCTCTGGCTTCATAACAGGTAGCCTTCCCATAAGAATATCCCATCTAACTTGTGTGGACACTGACAACCTATTGTGGCCCATAATTGCTGTTCTCTCCCAACAAGGTGTGGATCTTAACCTTAACTTGATTCACACAATGGCTTTAGAACTCAACTGTTTAGAAAATGGAAGACCATAAACAAGGTGGAGTCAGGGCCAGAAGAAGGGGAAAAAGTAAAGTTAAAAGCAAAAATCTGTAGTATCATACATAAATATAAGATTAAACCTGAATTATGGTGTCTTACTTACATAGGCTTTGATTTTAAAGATTCAAATTGAGAGACCAGCAGGTAGCATAGTGGTTAAGGTGCTGGACTCTCACGTGCCTGACCACAATTTGAGTCCCATACCTGGTGGCCTGAAACTCAGGCAGGGTGTGTGCACATGCATGCCCAAAATCCCAAGAGGGGAATAGAGGAGAAGGGATTGCTATATGGTCATTCCCCCTGAGGGAGTTATTTATTGTTTTCTGACTCTCTGGTGAATGCATGAGCTCTACCATAAAAATCTCTCAAAAAAATTCAAATAAAAATTCCTGCCGAATACTCTTTCACAATTCTGGAAGGCAATGGCTTCAGAAATAGATTATAGATGATATATTATGCCATAACCTTATATAGGAATTCTTGGAATATCACCCAACAATTATCTGATCATTGAAACAAAAGATTATGCAATCTCCCTCATCCTTAGCTTTTTTGCCTTCTCTTTGAAACTGATTGACTTAAAACTTTTCTGATTTCCTTTCCTCCAATTATATTGAGGTTTAATTTACTTTTAACATTGATTTAACACATGAAACCGGAGCTGTTTTTATGGAAGTATCAATTTATTGATTCAATGATTTCAAGGCCAAGACTAAAATACCCTTAAAAAATCTAGGAACTTTAAGTGCATTCATTATATTGAGTGTGAAGTAAGACTCTGCTGATTTTTATAGTATAGCTATTTGAGAGACACTTAAGAAAATCAATTGTGAGAAAACAAGTACATAGCCTCCATTTCTTAGTAGTATTTAAATAGAAATTAAACAACTCTTCAATACACCAGTTTGCCACTTAAAAAGTGTTTTTTCTTTTATTCATGAATGTGAATATTGTATTTTTTTTCAGGAGCGCAAGATTTCGGAATAATGTAGTTTCGTCATGCATAGCAAAAATGAAGATACATGCATACAGTTTATTCAGAAAAATAACTTTAAGTTGTATTGCATATAGCTAAGCACTCTTGAACATTCTCATGCCAGCACTTTGAGAACATATATGGAAGATACTATGGAAAAGAGTAATGCATGGAAAAATCAACAATAATATCTAAAACACACATTGAATGGGAGCAGATTTTGATGATTGTTCTATCACACATGATCCATGTTTTTGATGACGGATTTCAGTGTTTTATGTCTAATTTGGCTGCTTTCTCTCTTATTCTAAAAGTACTTGATGCTAACCTTTTCTTAAAAGAAGAATATTTAATAAGTATAAATATAGGGCCAGCAGGTGACATAGTGGTTAAGGTGCTGGATTCCCAGGTGTCTAATCACAGTTCAAATCCCAGACCTGGAGGCTTGAAAACCACTTTGGGCGTGGGTACAGCTGTGCCCCAAATCCCCTAAGAATGGAGGAGAAGAGATTGTGGCATGCCTCCATCCCACCTGAGGAGGTGATTTCTAACTTACTCTCTCACTGTCTTTCTGGTGCCTCTCTCACATGTGAAAAAAAAAGTATTAATATAAATGTTCATATCACAAAAGAAGATTAACTTAGGATAGTGCTGGGGCAAAATAAGTATTATCAATTATCGCCTTCAATACCAAAGCACTTCATTACTCCCTTGCATTTTATTTTCATTCATTTCATTCCCTCTGCAAAGTTTCAAATATTGGGGCCTCCTGCACCAGTATCCTACACACAGTTAGCCCTCCTCCTGGGTTTCTGTAACCTGTTCAGAGTGGATTCCCAAAAGGAAGAAGTAATATACAAAGTCATTTCTCCAAGAAGGAAGATGAGAAAGATTTCAGCAATAAGAACGAATCACTTCCTGAATAATTGAGTTTCATGTAAAATTTAGAAAAAGACATAAAGGCCAAAAAACCAAGGCTGAGATACTTTTAGATATAACTGAAACTAGCTCTTACATATCAATTTGTTTTCATCTCTTCATCCAGAAAAAGTAGAAATCGGCTGGAAAACTGACTTTTTTCCCACCTTGGAATCCTTTTGTTTTGTGATCATAAACATGCTGGATTTTTCCTTAATTCTTAGCAATGAAGAAAGTAACTCTAGCTCTCAAGAAGAAAATTAATGTCATTATTACAAGTAGGATGGCCATAATTAAAGAAAAATTATCTTTCTCTTTGTAAAAAAAAATTATAGAGCAGGTGAAAGAACAGAAGATTAGCTTTTGAAAAGTCTTAATACTGATTTACTCTGCTAATTTCAGATTAGAAGCTTTTGAATATTTTCAAATATAGATATTTGAAGGTAGTTTTTTTTGTATGTTCTTCTCTTGATGATGAAGTTAAACATTATTTCATTTTCCATCATACTGAGATGATTAAAATCTTCAGGGCAATGACATATAATGTAGATTTGATTTGATTATTTTATTAAAAGTTACTTTTGAGCCCTATGGAAAAATTATAATTTTAATTCTGTCTCAATTCTAATTTTATGTTAGTCTTACATATGCAAGTAGAGAGTCCTTGATGTTTTACCTAAGCAATAGTATGTGAGAAATAAACACTTAAAGTCAAAATGGAGGAATTATGGCAATCCATTGGTATTTATATTTAAATAATATTTCTTTTTGTTGCTTGTAGTTTCAGAATAAATTTAAATTAATATCAAAAATCATTGGGAATATAAAACAATTTTTTCTCATGCAATTTAGTACAGTTAATATAAATTCTTGTGAATATATATATGACTGTTATCTTGACATAATCTTAAAAATATATATGTAAAATAATACTTGCAGGTCATGAATGGTGTGGTGGTTAAGGCAGCTGGAACCCACATGGCTGACTGCAGTTTAAGTCTCAGACCTGACAGTTTGAAAGACACACCAGGGTTGTGTGTGGGAGCCCAAAATCTTGACCATCCTCCATGGGAGTGCTTTCTTCTTTCTCTCTCTTTTTCTGGTGAGTGTACATACCCTCTGGCAAATTAAAAACTAATGATAACTTTTCCTTATTTTTCTTGTTTACTCTGTTAACCATTTGTTTTAACTAGTCTTTACTTTTGGCAATAAAGCAGTTGTCAATAATCACATGCAGAAGTTAGATAACCCTGTCATAATCGTGATCTCCAATTTCCTATTTATTTTAGATATATATTTTTTTTTCGGGAAGATTGAAACTTGACTGGTCCTTTGAAATGAATAACGTTTCTGTTATACTTACAAGAAAAGCAATTATATAAGTGAGAAGTATTAAAGAGGTTAATGATTAAGTCTTTTTTATAAAAACATAGTTTTATTGCAGGCCAGTAGTGGTGGCACAGTGCCGACAAGACGCTCTATAATACTAGACTCACATGAAAAGATCCTAGTTCATATACAAGATCTCCCTTTAGGTCATCGCTAGACACATTTGCATACGCCCGTGATTCAGGCTGTCTGAGGTTGGGTGTAGACTGCAACAAGAAAGTCCTTTTGGGGCTGCCTGTCCAGTACTCTCTCTTTCTCTGGGGTCAGAATTCAAACCACATAGCCATGTGGGATCTGGCTTCCTTAATCAGTAGGCCATGGGGCTACCCGAGAACGAAGATCTCTTCCTGACTCTGTGTGTGTGTGTGTGTGTGTGTGTGTGTGTGTGAAGAGAGACAGAAAGCCACACTCTCATCAGCTGCCAACATGTCTCCAACAATCTGCTCTCCATCTGTTTGCATGTTCACACACAGAACCCAGGCAACCTCTGTTAGATCTAAACTGAAGTGTAGATTTAAAATGCTCGTCTGTTTTTGGCTCTGCTGATATCATTGATATATTATTTGCTTTCCTAATGTGGAAAACATCTTTATTGGACCTGCTTATTTGGTTTCTGAGTCACATGGTAATGTGATCTTACATCCTACAGCTTTCCCTGAAAATAGCTAAAATGTTAAATGTATACAGTTTAAAAGAAACCACCTGGTGCTTCCTAATCAACTATATATAAGTAATGATGTATCCTTCTCTTTTTTTTTTTTTTTTTTTTGTGGAGAGGTTTTTGCTATAGGGCGTGTGCGCTCGCCAGGCAGACAGAGAGAGACAGAGAGACAGAAAGCAAGAAATCAACCCCCCTCCACCCAGGGGGGATGGCCACGCTGCAATCCCTTCTCCCTCTCTGGATCATGAGCATGCACGCACACACGCCCGGCGTGAGTTTTAAGCCACCGGGTCCGGGACGCGGGAGTCCAGCGATATAGCCATTACTCTAACTGCTGGTCCCATGATGTATCCTTCTAACATCATGTGAACTAAGACTAAAATAATTCATAATCACTCATTACATTTCTTAAAACCCATATATTTTTCCAGTGGTCCATAAAATGATTTTAATTTTGTTTGTTGTAGTTTAATAGTTACATATTAACTTTATGGAAAATAATACTTTTGGAAGAGACTTTTTTTTTTTGAGAGGTTTTCACTGTAAGGCGTGTGCACTCACCAGAAAGACAGAGACAGAGAGACAGAAAGCCAGAAATCACCCCCCAGGGGGGTGGCCATGCCGCAATCCCTTCTCCTCTAGTCTCCTCTAGGTAGCTTGGGCACGCACGCACATGCGCACAGCGTGAGTTTAAGCCACCGGATCTGGGACTCAAACCGCGGTCGACTACGTGGGAGTCCAGCAATACAGCCATTATGCTAACTGCTGGTCCCCCAGGAAGAGACTAATTTTTAAACTGATACTAATGTTTAGACAATTCTAAAAAAGAGTAGCTTGATTTAACATCGATTTCAAAAACAACATGAAGCAAATTAATGTCACCATTCAAGTTTATATAAAAATATTTGAGAATAACTAAAACTTCAAAACCACTGAACCAAAGTAAAAAAGAGAATCCTCTAAGATGAAATTAATATTCTCATATATAAGATATTGGCCTTATCAGGTTATTGGTAAGTTTTCAAATGTTTTCATCATAATCATACATGACATACTTTTTCTGCTTAGAATTGACCATTCAAAGGACCAGCAGATGATGTAAGGGTTACATTGCTGGACTCTCACAGAGTCTACTGCAGTTTGAGTTTCGGAGTTGGCAACTTAAAACTCACACCAAGCACATGTGCATGTGTACACAAAATCCCAAGTAGAGAATGGAGGAGAAAGGACTGCAGAGTGGCCATCCCTGTTGGAGAATGATTTCTCATTTTCTGTCTCTCTGTCAAGCGTATGCACCCTATAGCAAAAATCTCTCTTAAAAAAAAAAAAAAAGAAAAAATAATTTATCATTCTAGAAGAGGTTGTGGTGCAGCAGGAAAGCAAACAGACTCAAACTCGAAAGGTACTGGATTTGCATTCTGGAACTTCACTGAGCAGGCTGGGAGCATTTACATGCATAGCCAGGTGCTGAACTAGCTAAGACTGGGAGTAGATTGTGGCATTAAGACTGTTAGGAATTTCTGTCTCTCTCTCTCTCTTTCTCTCTGTCACACACTCTCTCATAGAAGAAATAAATTTTAAAGTAAAAAAAAAAAATCATAAAGACCTCTTTGCTTAAGAAATAAAGCTTAGCAGTGTCTAACAACATATACAGTTATCCTATAATGTGGCATGAATGTTTTTAAAAATCTTTTCATGTCATGCAAAGTCAGGTCCTAAAGAAATCAGGACTTACGTGAAAAAATGAGATTGTAGCCAGAAGATGGTGTAGCGGTTACATCACCGAACTCCCACATGGTTGGACCTAGTTCGAGTCCCAGACCCTGTGGCCTGAACCTCATGCCAAGTGCATTTGCATGCATGCCCAAGATCCCGGGAGAAGAATAGAGGAGAAGAGATTGTAGTGTGGCTATCCTCCCTAGGAGATGATTTCTCATTTCGCTTCACTGTCTCTCTCTTTCTCTTTGGTGAATGCACTTGCCCTAAGGCAAAAAAAATGTATAAAAAAGAAAAAAGAGAGAAAAAGAGAAGTTAAACCGTAATTCACACTTTGTCAGTAACAATTTTTTTAAAAGGTCATAACTTCATAAAATTTCTGATTCAGTTTTATATCCTATAAAATGTTAGAAAATACACCATTCTACAAGAAATATGGCATGTATCCTTGAAAAAAACCTGCAATTTGTTTGTAGAAGTGAATGTCACAAGGACCAGCTTTTAAGGAGTTGTAGCATTAAAGTTATTATGAAGTGAAGGGAGAAAGGTGAATGAATGAATATGGCTTGCAGCATGCATGGCAAACCAAGGTAGCTGTAGGTGTTTGAGTGTCTCTGTGTCTGTATGTGTCTGTGTGTGTGTGTGTGTGTGTAGGCATGTAAATGAGAACTTCAATAGTTCATGGAAAAATTGACTTGAAATATGAGTTCATTTTGGTGCAAAAATATTAAAATCCATAGTTTTTTTCATATTATGCTGTTTTCATGAACTTTTGAAGACTTTTTGTATATATGATTCTAGAACAAATATGTATTTTCAAAACCAGTGTTACAGTGGAACTGACTCCACTTCTTTTGTTTTTACTCTTTCTCTCACCCATTGGAAGGCATGTTCTCTGCGAACAAGTACATTTGAACTATAATATGGTTTTCCTATTGTGTCCCTAGGATCTACCATAGTCAGCACACAATAGGCACACAATATGTTTTTATTGAATGCATGAATTTGCTTAAAATTTCCTGAATGACCTGAGTCCTGCTTATCTCTTGAACCTCAGTTCTCATCATCCCCATTTAGACTACATTTGAGAGAGCTAAATTGATGTTTTGCAATGACAATGATGAGTGTTCATCTGAAACCTGGGAGTCATCATTGATTTCATAGTCTCTCTCCTCCAGGCCCATATACATGATAGTCTCCTCACCTACAATATCTCTCACCACTCCCATCAAATCTTTAAATCCTAGATAATCTATAGTTAATATCTTTTTCTTTTTAAGGGAGAGAGATTTTTGCTACAGGGCACATGCACTTACTGGAGAGACAGAGACAGAAAGCAAGAAATCCTTGCCATAGGGGATGGCCACGCTGCAATCCCTTCTCCTCCATTTTTCTCTCGGGATTTTGGGCATGCATGCACATGCACCTGGTGTGTTTTAAGCCACCAGGTCTGGGACTTGAACCACAGCGGACTACTTGGGAGTCCAGTGACATAACCATTATTCAATCTGCTGGTCCCTATAGTTAATATCCTGAAATTAATGTTTTTCTGAGACAATTTAGACTAAGGTTAAGTGCTACTCATGTACCTCCCATTTTCCTTTGTGTTTTTCCACTTAGCAAGACATATAGTGATGTTAAATTAAATGATGTCTCCTTTTTGAAACTGTGAAAAGACAAGAATAGCCTTTCTTTTTTCCCATTGCATCTAATGTTGTGTCTGTTACCAGGTAGAATCTCAAAAGAAAAAACAAAACACACAAAAACCTTTTAGAATGATTGAAGGTATGTTTTCTTGCAATAAGCCAAAATCATAGACTCTGGGGTCAAAGATAAGGACTCAAATAGTCGGTGAGAAAAAGAAAAAGGTCTGAGCAGTGTTCTTATTCCATGGCTTTCATGTTCTCTATCAAGAGAACAGCAGCAGCTTCTCAAACATTGTGAAGAGTACAGTTTCACTTTCTTATTGACTACAGGTATTCATTTTCCTTTTCTTGGTAAATTTTTCTTTTCTTTGAAAGTTCACAATCTGCCATTTCCTTTGCCACTTATTTCTCTTTGGGCCTTTTAATTATTGTTTAATTTCATTTTTTTTTTTTTTTAGAGAGAGAGTTTTGTTTGTTTGTTTGTTTTTGCTATCGAGCGTGTGTGTTCCCCAGAGACAGAGAGACAGAAAGACAAAAAGTGAGAAATCATGCCCCAGGCAGGATGGCCATGATGTAATCCCTTCTCTCCCATTCTACTTTAGGGATTTTGGCACACGTGCACACATGGCCAACATGAGTTTCAAGCTGCCAGGCCCCAGACTCAAACCGCATTCGACTACGTGGGAGTCCAGTGATGTAACCATTATGGCATCTGCTGGTCCCATATTGTCAAAATAAAATGTACAAAAAATATTAAATTCGTAGACAATATAAAGCACATGACATAGACCATAATGTATGGTATATGCACAGTATGTTAGATGTTATCAGAAATAATGGGGATCTTTATTTTAGAAGATTAGATTAGAAATAGAATATATAGAACTCTCCACATACTGTGCTGTAGTTCCTCAAGATTGCTAAAGAAACTGTATAATTGACATTCAAAGAGAAATATTTTCTGCCGTTCCTGGACTTGAAATCCTAATATTCACAAGCCTAATATTCCTAATATTAACTTCCTGCAATAGGAAACAAGATAAATGAGATGAAAAAGTCCATCATTTATTTCAAACTGCCTGGAGAAGGGGTTTCTTTACCTAGCAGTGATTAGGTGTTTACCTGATTCAACCAGCTAGGTTTGGAGATGGGCTGATGCTTTCTAGTCATGACATTAGGTTAGCTATGGGGCCAGCAGGTGGCATAGTGGTTATGGTGCTCCCACATGTCTAACTATGGTTTGAGTCCCAGACCTGGCAGCTTGAAACATGCTTAGCGTGTGTGCATGCATGCCCCAAATCCTGAGAGGAGAATGGAGGAGAAGGGTTTGCAAGGGGTGGGGGGTAGTGAATTCTCACTTTCTCTTTCTCTCTCTCTCTGTCTTTTTCTATCTCTCTCTCTCTCTGTCTTTCTGGAGAGTGCATGCATTATAAGCAAAGTTTTCTCTAAATAAATAAATAAGTTACTTTTTTATCTATGAGACCATGATGAGCAAGAAGATAGAAAGTGGACAATGTGTGGATCATGATGGTCATTCAGATCTCAAGTCAGTAATTTCAAGGTATCGACACATAAATATCTGTGATTTACTAAGACAAAAACATCCTACTGATATAATTTAACTAAGGATTGTAAAGATATGGGCAATGGGAACCAGGAGTTAGCGTAATGGCTATGTCGCTGGACTCGCACGTAGTCGACCGTGGTTCGCGTCCCGGACCCGGTGGCTTAGAACTCATGCCGGGGGCGAGTGCGTGTGTGCCCACGATCCCGAGAGGAGAAAGGAGGAGAAGGGGTTGCGGCATGACCATCCCCCCTGGGGGTTGATTTCTCGCTTTCTTTCTCTCTGTCTCTCTCTGTCTGTCTGGCGAGCGCACGCGCCCTATAGCGAAAATCTCTCCAAAAAAAAAGATATGGGCAATATGCTCTATGGAATAAGACAGGAACTGTAAATGGCCAGCATTCCTAAAGTTCTTCCTCATTTCTTTGCCCAGGTTAAAAATTGGGCAAAATGTCATATTCTGATTAAAGCAAAACCCAAGTATGTAGACACCTAAAATGATAATGCTTTAAATGCCAAGGTACTTAAAAAAGTTAGTGGTGACTGACTCCATGTCACATTGCTAATGCTCTGTTCAAGAGAAACCACATCTGAGACCAGCAGTTAGCGTAATGGCTATGTTGCTGGACTCCCATATAGTTTATCGCTGTTTGAGTCCCAGACCCCGTGGCTTAAACTCATGCCAGGCGCATGTGCGTGCATGCCCAAGAACCCGAGAGGAGAATGGAGGAGAAGGGATTGTGGCGTGGCCATAGCAAAACCTCTCAAAAAAAGAGAGAAACCACATCTCCATAGCAAAACCTCTCAAAAAAAAAAAGAGAGAAACCACATCTCACATGGTAAGAGTTGCTTGAAATCCTGGCCTGGTCAGCCTGAAACACTCCAGGCTCACATGTATTTGAATACCTAAGATCTGATGGGCTGAAGGACTGGAAGAAGGGAATTACAGCATGACCAGGTGCTGTGGAAGGTGCTTATCTCTGTCTCTCATTTCATATGCATATGCTCTATCATAAGAAAGGAAAAATATGTATAGAAGAAAAAGTTAAGGAGAAAATAATTGAAATATAAGTTTATTTTTGTACAAAAAAATCTTAAAATCCATATTTTTTCATAATCTGCATTTTCTAAGATCTTTTTGAAGACGCTTTGTACAATTGGTATTTAAATTTGAAGAATTATGCTCATTTAATTCTCAGCTCCACTCCATACATGTTTCATGTCAATGTAATATCAGAGTATCTGAGTAGCAGGATTTAGGGGTCAGTGCTGTTTTAACACTTTTAATACTAATTTCTAGAATACTTGGTTTTCCTAACAGTTGATTTCTTTCTTCTAATATCACAAAGGAAAATGTAGAAAGCTTTATTTGGGACAAACAAAGGCAATACCTATGGTCCCTTCCTTCTGTAGAGAATTAATTTACTTTTAGTGGATAACATTCAGGCAAGGAGTCTAGGGTGTCAGGTGGGTGCATGTGCATGCATGCCTAAGATCCTGAGAGAAGAATGGAGGAGAAAAGATGGCAGTGTAGCCATCCCCTTGGGGATAATTGTCCATTTTCTGTCTCCATCTTTGGGAGAAAACATGCACCCTATGAAAAAATTCTCTAAAAATTAATTAATTAAATAAAAGTAAATTCTTTTTTCCTCCTTTGAGTGTTGTTTTGTTTTGTTTGTTTGTTTTTTGTTTTGTTTTTGGCTATAAATAATTTATTCTTTAGTTTGGGAGAAGAGGAGATCCAATTTGTATGTACATGTATAGATAAAGGACTAGAGGATAGACCCATGGGAACAGTGTGTTAACTGTTTTTTTTTTTTAATTATTAAATGATATTCTATAAAGGGAAAAGAATTATATGCATACAGAAATGTACTTGTCTAATATACAATTTAGATATCATTTCTTTTTTTCTAAGAATTTATTTATTTTTGCATTTTCCCACAAACACTTACTTTACATATCAAAAAATTTCTGCTCAAACTCCATAGTTCTTGACAGTTAATAAACAACTTACAAAATTTCCCAAAACCAAATTTTAAAGGTAATGTTTGAAATATTTGTTATAATTGTGTTTGTGACTCTATTACAGAGACAGTATGGTTTTACATATTTTTGAGAAAATATTTACATGTCAACTACTCCAATCGTCGTAAAGCAAACACCGAGCACACAATTCACACATAAACCTTCTCAATTCAGCCCTGCCTACCAAGTATTCTGTGATACACCATATGCTAGCAAAGATCAGTCTCTTTTTCTTCCTTCAAATTCTTCCTCAAAATAATCTCTACTGACTACAATGCTGAACTGGAAAAGTCCAGGTTATTTTATGGTATGAATTTTTTCATAAGGCGTTTCGTAAGGCTTCTCTAATCTTCTCTGCCAGGCAGAACTGGTGCCAGGCCATCTTTCCAAGAGTGTCTGTTGGCTTACTTGAGATCTACATTAGTTCCATTAGTTTTCTGGTTTAATCTTCAGCTATGACATTCTTGTCAAAGCCCTGTCTAATAATGAGTATTTCCAATTTCTGTCATTATTGAACTTATGCAAATAACCATTCTGCCACACAAAATAAGAATACTCCCAAAATATTTTCCAATTCCAGAGGTGTCAGGAAGGGAGAAAAGTTTATGTTTCCATTTAAAAAAAATGAAGAAAAAATATTTTAACAAATTGCTGAACCTATCAATAGCTTAAAAGAAAGCAAAATTCTTAAAATGGGAAAACCAAGCATAACAAAGAAAAAAACAATAATGTTTTACTCAAAAGTCATAAATTCTATTTTACCAGTTCAGTCTTATATAATTAATCTTTTTTTCTCTTGAATTTGCAGTGTTACTGTGGTCTGATCTTTCTGTTTACATCCTGGAAGTTAACATTCAGCATTATTATTGATATTTCTTGTCACTAGCATTAAGTTGGTAATTTTCTTGCTTGCTTTTTGTTCTTTTATTTCTGTATGTGTGTCTTTCGTTTTCCTGGTAAAGCACTCCTTTCAGGACTTCTTGAAGAACTGGTCTGTGTTGGGAAATTCTTTCAGGTTTTGTTTATCTGAGAATGTTTTTATCTTTTCTTCCCATATGTAGGATAATCTTTCCAGGTATAATAATTTTGGTTGAAACTGTTTTTCACTTAGCACTTTGAATATATTTTCTTATTTTTTCCTTCCTCACATTGTTTCTGATGAGAGGTCTGATGTTAGCCTGATGAGATATCCTTTATAGGTAACTGGCCATTTTTCTCTTACCAATTGTAGTATCTTGTCTTTGTCTGTGGATTTGGCCAATCTGGTTATAATGTGCCTTGGAGAAGATCTTCTTAGGTTGATTCTATTAGGGGTCCTTTGTATTTCTTGGGTCTGGATATTTGAATGCCTCTCTGGGTTCGGAAAGTTTTCTTCCAGGATTTCATGGAATAGATTATCAATGCCCTTATTAGTTTCTTCACCTTCTGGGATACTGAATATCTGGATGTTTGTGGGCTTAATGGTATCTAGTATTTCTCGTATAGTATTCCCATTTTTTCTGGTAATTTTCTCAGTTTTTTTGGTTGTTTTTTCTAGATCAGAGTTTTGTCTTCAACTTCCAAGATTTGATCTTCTGCATAGTTTTTAATACTTTCAAGGGAGGTTTTGATTTCCTGTATTGCAGCCTTCATCTATAACAGCTCCGTTTGATTCTTTTTTATGGTGTGTATTTCCTCTTTTGAAAACTTCCTCACCTACTGGAACTTGTCTCCTTTCTCCAGCATCTTCTGGAGTTCATTGTCTCTCAGCTCTGCATCTTGTTTAGTTTTGTCACTATGAATATTCTGAATTCTCTATCAGACATTTCTATGAGTTCCACTGTACTATCTATGGATGATGAAGGATTGTTCTTTTCACTTAGGGGAGAGATATTTGCTTGTTTCTCATATTTCTTGTGCCTCTGTGGTGATCTCTGATCATTCTGTGACAAAATCTCTCCTCTACTGTGTTTTGCAACGTGGTACTCACAGAAAGAGATTATGAGTTCAGATTTATAAAATAGAAGTTTCTTCCTTAAAGCAAGATGTTCAATAAGCATTAAGAATTTCAATGACCCTTTTCTGAGTGTTTAGGAGGTCTAGGAGATGAGGTTCAGAGCATAATTTTAGTTGCCTTGGTCCCTGAAGGTGCCAGGACACACCTAAGATTTAAAATGGATTCTTTTCTTGTCTGAGTGTTTTGGGGGTCTCCTCCTTTCAGTGTTTTTAAGTGACTTATGGAAAAGAAATACTTAGCTTTATCTTGTCACCTATATTACAAAGTATTGTTCTGCTATTAGAAAAAGATTCAGGAGCCTTGTTTTCCTCAGGCAATGGAGTTTTCTACAATTCAAAATTACAATGTTTTTCAGTATCATATGCTGACATGATCATGGAGAACTGTTCAAAATTCAGATATGTTCTATAGCTAAGGAGTTCATGGTATCTATAACATTCCACCATTAATCACTCTACCTTTGTATTCTAATGGAGTGATTTTGGAGTATAAATAATAGAACAAATAGCCATTAACTTTGCTTTACTCTTTTTTTTTTTTT
>NW_006159654.1:921316-941011 GCF_000334495.1 Tupaia belangeri chinensis | reverse complement strand
CCAGCGTTGAGTTTTAAGCCACCGGGTCCGGGACATGAACCGTGGTCGACTACGTGGGAGTCCAGCGACATAGCCATTACACCAACTGCTGGTTCCCTTGAACAACATTTAACATCAGGACCCTTCAAAATTAATAGTGAATTTTGGATTGACTTACAAAATAATCCTTGAGAAGAAGCAAGATAAAAATAAAACGTTTAAGAGCTACTTGTCTTATATGGTTCAATCCATAGGCCTTCATCTCTCTCTCTCTCTCTCTCTCACACACACACACACACACAAACACACACAAATGAGCAAATGAACATCTCAAGTATAATACTGAAGAATGAGCAAATGGTGAGGATTTGCTACCAAATCTGCAAAGCAGAGGCTGGGAAGTGCTGCAGTGGGAATTCACACTGTGCAAGGCTGACCCACATAGGAAGGTTCCAGGTTAACATGGAGAACTCCCTGAGCATGCTGGGTATGCACATGTTCCGGGCATAGGACTGGCCGAAGCTGTGGGTGCAACTTGGTTTAAAAACTTTATTGGAGCTGTTCCTCCTTTCTCACTCAAGGAAGAAATAAATACAATTTTAAAAAATCTCCAAAACAACTATGAACATTCCTTTGTCAAAAAATTCAATCCATAGGCCTTCATCTCTCTCTCTCTCACACACACACAAAAATGAAATAAAAGAAATGATGAATATCATAGAGTTGGTCTTGTATTTAAGGTTTGATAAATTGTTTCTAAACGTCTGGCTTGACCAATGAATTCAATTTGATCTGGATTTATACCCAGTCATAAATTAAGAAAATTGGGTAAAGGGATATAAACAACTTACAATAGTAAATTGAAGTTCCTAAAATATGGTGAGGACCTTAAGGAAATACAAGGAATCTCTTTTTTCTCTCTCTTTATTTTGACATGTGTACGTGAAGAGAATAAATCAAGGGTTAAAAGTGTGCAATAACTTTAAATAAGTAAATTCCTCAAGAAGAAGCAACTTCAAGTTTTCTCCATTCCCTGAAACGCTGATAGAAATCATAGCTTCTCAGGAAAAGAAATGGAATTATCTACCTTAGAGCATCTTAGTTTGGGAGTTGAGAATAATTCTATCCATAATTGCGCATTACCATTGACCTTGGCTTAGGGGAAGTGGGAGAACAGGCTCATGATCACCCAAATTTGTGAAGTGATAAGCATTATTCTCAGTTTCTGTATTGTAATTTCTAATTCTAGCACACAAAGAAACTCTGTAGATAAGTTTCACAGAAGGAAATTCTTGGTTTAGTTTAAGATTAGTGTGTGGGTAAAAATAAATGCTTCACTTCACAGCAGCAGAGATGAAATGGTCTTAGAGTTTATAAGGTTTTATTCTGATTACACATACTCTCAATTGTTGATAAAATTGATGGGAATTTCAAGGATAGAATTTGCATTAACATTTACATTAGCAGTATGAAAATTTAAAGATTAAAGTAGTTCTACGCTGTTGCTGAAGTTCATTACCGCCAGTTATTAATGAAAGAAGCACACTTAGCTCTTCCTAAGGCTAATAACTTTGCATCATTTTAATAACTTTAGGTATTCAAAAAGGAGATAATATACTTTTTATTTTAAGAGAGATTTTTGGTATAGGGTATGTGTGCTCACTGGATACAGAGAAACAAGAAGCCAGAAATCACCTGCCGGGGGATGGCTATGCCGCAATCCCTTTTCCTCCATTCTCTTCTCAGGATCTTGGGCAAGCATGCACATGAACCTAATGTAATTTTAAGCTACTGGGTCTGGGACTCAAACCACTGTTGACTATGTCAGCCAGTGACATAACCATTACACCATTTTCTGGTCCTAAGATAATAAACTTTTAAAATGAGACAAAGATGGCCAGCCAGTGGAGGGGTGGCTAAGGCAGCTGGATCTCACACTTTATTTTGGGTGGCCTGCACCAACAACAGAGGGAGACTGTACAGAGGCTAGCACTTTTATCTACAGATTTAGAGTCACATTCTGTAATAGGCTTCCATGAAAACAGCTGGTATTTTTCTTTCTAAGCTTGATTCTTTTTTCTTTATCTTAATTATCAATTGCCTCTAATTAAAAAAAAAAAAGAGTAAAATATATTAGTCTCTCATATCCCAATATATAAAAAGGAACCCTAAAACTTGTGTTGTTGAGTTGGCCCCATGGCCTGATGGTAAAAGAAGCCAGATCTCACATGGCTGTCAGAGCAGTTTCAATCCCAGTCCCAGTGGCTTGAAAGCCATAATGGGTGCATGTGTGTTTATATATCCTGAATTCCAGTAGGATGGAGAAATAAAAGAGAAGGGACTGTGCCATGTTTGCACTTCATTAGGGGCTGCTTTCTTCCTTAGTGTCTCTGCTTTCCTCTGGTGAGTGCACATGCTCTGTAGCAAAAATAAAATAAAATAAAATAAATTGTATTGTTATTTTTGTTTGGAATACGATATATAGCAGTTATAAGGGTGTTCTTATATTTGGCAGTTTTATTAGAAAATTCCTAATTGGTTCATTGAAAATGAAACCACTTATTTTGTGAAGTATATTCAAATGTGTCATCTATTACAATTCTCATATATTAAAAAGTAATATAAGATTAACTAATTTAATGGTATGGAACAGTTGTGTAAAACATGGAATATGTATGCACCTAGAATTGTATAGTTAAGGAAGGACATGAAACCACTACTCATTTTTGTCTTAAAGGTAAAATGTATTATGGTTTGTACATATATGAATCAGGCCTGGTATTCTGTTATTTCATTTTTCAGATATTCTCAACTTGCTTATGAGAATCAAATGTGAGAAATCCAAATGACTGGGGGAATTACAGAGATGTCTTAATTATTCATTTTAGGCTGTAGTTTCTTTTTTTAAAGGCTTTTGCCTTAGAGCACATGTGCTCACCAGAGAGACAGAGAAAGATAGTGAGAAATCACTCCCAGGAGGAGTGGCCACCCCATAATCTCTTCTCCTAGGATTTTGGGTATGCACATAAATGTTCCACGTGTGAGTTTTCTGTCTCTGGACTCAGGACTCAGTGGGAGTCCAGTGTCTTAACCACTAGATCATTTGCTTTTTTTTTTTTTAGAGAGAGATTTTTGTTATAGAAAACATGTACTCACTAGACAGACAGAAAGAGAGAGACAGAAAGAGCAAAATTAATCCATAAGAGGCATCACCATGCCACAATCCCTTCTCCTCTACTCTTTTCTTGGGATTTTGGGCATGCATGCATATGTGCCCACTATGAGTTTTCTGGGTCTGGGACTTGAACTGCCACTGACTACCTGAGAGTCCAGAAACATAATCATTACTCCATCTGCTGGTGCCCCTGCTGTATTATTTTTAAAGCATATTTGGATAGGTGGTTTTTCAGGTTATATTACATATCTTTTTTTGTTTTTTTGGAGAGGTTTTTGCTATAGGGTGCATGCGCTCTCCAGACAGACAGAGAGGGACAGAGAGATAGAAAGCGAGAAATCACCCCCCAGGGGGGATGGCCATGCCGCAATCCCTTCTCCTCCATTCTCCTCTTGGGATCTTGGGCACGCACACACATGCGCCCAGCGTGAGTTTAAGCCACCGGGTCCGGGACACGAACCGTGGTCGACTATGTGGGAGTCCATTGACATAGCCATTACGCTAACTGCTGGTTCCTATATCTTTAAATTAAACTAATATATGCAAAATAAAGAAATGCAAAGAAAACATAGATTGAAGATAATATTAATAACACATGAAAAAATAAAAACAAAGCTAAATAATAGACCTATTTTACCTAATTTTGAAACTTTAATCTGGGAGATTTTGTCAAATTCAGCTAAATGAAACCGCTAATTAATACAGAATTTGGTGAAATAGGATACTACAAATAATAAAAAATTCTGAAAACATGAAATCAACCAAATGAAATAACTGGAGTTTGGTTCATGATGATATAAATGCTGGGTACTGGAAAGGGGGTGACTTTTGCAATGCTGCAAGGAAACATTTATTCTAAGTGTTAAATTCTGTATCTTGGGACGGAACTAAATAAGAACAACATGATTAGTATAAATGGGAAGAAAATATTCAGGAGTTTGGCAGGTATTGACAGGCCTGACTTTCAATATATCTCAGAATGTAAGGGAAGAACATAGGCCTTTTGTAAACTATATGCAAGAAGAGATGGAAGAAAATATATTGTTAATACATCTCTCATGTCTTTTATTGTAGTTGACTCAGAGTCAACTTGGAAATGCTCCTGTACTCAAAACTAAAGTTTATCTAATACCTTTAAGACTATGGCCCAGAAGGATGAAAGTCTCTTGTTATCTTTTTCAAAAGCCTTCCTTTAAGAATACCTGTTACTCAAAGGCCAATCTTGCCTGCCGGCTGATGAAAATGATTATATCTTCATCATTGAAGCCCCTTATTGTCAATTAATTTAAAACAATGACAATTAAACCAAGGATTTTGGGACTTTACAGAACAAAAAAACTGTTAGTTGAAAGAGGAGAACCAGTAGGCTTAAAGATATGTCTAACCAAGATTTGTGGTTGTGGTTGTTCACACAATTTACTAGAAGCAAATAAACTGGAAATCCACTAAAATTTTAAGGAAATTGTACTACCAAAGAATGCCTAACTGACTTGTCAACAATGTAGAATCTTTCCACAGAAGACCATTTCCACATTTGTAAACTCACACCAACAGAAAATGGGTTGGGAAAACTGTAGCCATTGGGAATACGCTTTCCCCAATATCACAACAGATTTTTCCTTGGGCAATATGGACAAAGAAGCCCCACATAGGGCACTCATAGTAACTGTGAAGTCTCACCCAGAGCACTAATAGTAACTTTTGGGGGTCAAAACTAGACAATGTCTCCAAAAATCAGTACCATGTTTTTGTTTTGCTTTGTTTTTGAATTTTTTAAAGGTTTTTGTTATAGGGTATGTGACCTCGTCAGAGAGAGAACTTTGAGGGAAAGTAAGAAGTCATCCCCAGGGAGGATGACCACACCACAATCCTTTCTCCTCCATTCTCTCTAAGATTTGGGGCATGCACACACACACACACCCACACACGCACACACACACACACCCACACACGCACACACACACACACGGCATGATTTTCAAAACACCAGGCCTGCTACTTGAACTATGGTTAGACATGTGGGAGTCTAACACTGTAACCACTATGCCACCTGCTGGCCTTTGTATTTTTGGCTATGCCAGGGAGTCTGCACTATTCCATCTAGTTGAATTCATAATTGTTTTGGACTGATAACAGCTGTGTGTTTGTCATTCTCTCTTTGCCTGAGTTGGGCTTTTATAGTTAATTGTTATTATTCTGTTCTTTACCCTTCATTTAATATTGTCATATTCAGGGGAATAAAATTGTGTTTCAGATTATTTGTCTCTAGTTTTTACAAGATCACTTTCAATCTGATGGAAAGAAGAATTCATCACCCAGAAAAATCTGGCATTTAAACGTTATGAGGTAACTACATGAGTCTTTGAAGTACGTGCCTAAGGAAGATAATAAGATTGCTTTTTACATGAGAAGAAGTATGCAAATTTTGGGTATGAAAGTCCAGAGCCCTGAAATGTTATGTATTTGTAGAAATGAGACATTTAGGAAAGTGCTCACAAATGTCTAACCCTCTTTACTGGCGCTGACAAAGGATATAGCTCATAATGTATCTTGAACAAAGAGAAAATGTACTTTCAATGCAAACGTGTTCTCTAGTACTTCCATGGCCCCTCATGAAATGCCTTGTGTGCATGAACTTCTGTGCAATAAGTGACTCCTGTGAAATCAGAAAATGTCTTCGCCTTCTTAGAAACCAAATTAAAAAAAAAAAAACAGAGGTTGCATGTGCTCCCTTGAAAAAGAGAGAGACAGAGAGAGAGAGAGAGAGAGAGAGAAGGAAACTAAAAAAGCACACCACATGACGAATGATCATAGACAGAGACTTTCATCTCCATTTCTTCCTCTTGAGATTCTGGTCACACATGCACACATGCCCAGCATGTTTCTCATGATACTGAATCTGAGACTCAACCACACAGTCAGGTGGGAATTAGTTGCTTTAACGACCATGTCACTGACTGACCTAATCAGCTTTTTATATTCTGTAAGTTGATATTTTATACAATCAACATCTTTCCTTAATTATAACATTGCACAAGACCAAGTAGGCACTGCAGTTGCCATATTACTTACCACTTTCTTCCATGTCCATTTTTTGGGCTTCATGATTCTTAGCCTGTTTGGATAAGCAATGAACTCTAATCTTTATTTCAAGGCCTACATCTTTTCAGACCTCAGAACACATACTTTGAAGTAAACTAGCTTCAGTATTTTAAAATTTCTATTAAAAAATTCAACATAGGTGTTTTTATTTTTTTCTGTCTTTAAATGTTTTATTGTAGTCTCTCATTTACATATAATGCTTGTACATCTTTATGAGGTACTATGTGGTCATTATTTTCTCTGTATTTGACTCCTTCTGCCTGTTGTCCTATTCAACCCTGAATATTATCTAAAGTATTTATAATATTTTGTTATTTTTTTCTGTTAGGTATACAGCATAGGTTATTAATTATTAAGTTGGAAGATCACTAGTCTAGACAGTGCAATATTGTGATGATGGTAGCCTTTTAAGAACATGAAAATTTTAGTAATTTCTCCTATCTACTTGATAACTTGTTGATATTTTGTCCTCCTTAACAAAAGATTCAAAATAGTTTTCACCATTACTACTAGCTGGGGACAGCCAGTGGAACAATGGTTGAGGCAGCTAGTTCTCACATGGTCTGGTTTGAGTCTAAGACCCAGAGGCTTAAGAAACATGCCAGACATGTGTGGATATGTGTACAGAGTTTTGATGGAAGGGAAGAGTGAAGGAAAGGGGGTTGTGGCATGACCATTCCCCATGGGGGTTCTTTCTTGCTTTCCTCCTCTGTCTCTCACCAGTGAGCACAGGCATCCTTTGGGAAATTAAGTTATATCTATCTCTATATCTGTATTGATATCTATATCTGCTACTATTCTCAATTTAACTTGAATCTAATCCACGTGTCCTCAATCTAAATAATCTGTAGTATCTCAAGACAAAAAAAAAATTACTTCAATTCTTACAATGTTATATATTAGCAATATAATTTAAGGTTACATTGCAATTTGTTCAATGCATAAATTATATCTATACTTGAAAGATGAGCTGTTCTTTTTTATTTTATATTGGCAGGTAAATCATGTTTCTTCCTTGTAAACAATTTATGACTCTTGTATTTTCACAGCAGGGAAAAATGTTTTCTATACAACATATAGTGCATCCATTACTTGCCGCACTTTTCCAAATGAAAATATATTAGTTCATTCAAGAATGGGTCAAGAAAACTAAGTGCTTTTTATATTGAAGAGAAGGAAAATTATTTACAAAAGAAATCATATGAATTAAATTACTTCCAGTTAATTATCATAATGAAAATGTGTCCTTTGAACCGTAGTTGCTTTATAAGAGACTTTTTCTTTAATATTTTATTTTGAATGTCAGTGCTCATAATTTTATTGCCTATATGAAGTACATGCTCTTTCATATTGAATTCAACATTATTTGAGAGGTAAAGGAAGTTGTTATGGCAACTGAAACTCAAAAATAATAACTTTAGTAAAAGGAAAGTTTAATACTTCAACACAGCTTTCAGCTGGAATATGTATTATAAAAACGTTTAAGTTGGAAAACATCAAGGTGGTTTAAGAAAAATGTGGCATGATGATTAAATAGTTAACGTGTTCATTTTAAAACTTAATTTCCATTTCATATTATATATAGAGAAAAATCAAATGTATGTAAAAAATTTTTATCCCAGTATTAGTCATTGTGTCATATTTATTTATTTTTACAAAATGTGTTGATGAAGCAAAACCTAGAATGTGTATGAGTTATATTTAACATGTTTTCTCCTTCCTTTCTGTTTCATACTCCACATTTATCATCTGTTGCCTTTCCCCACCCTCAGAATGTCAATGGACTCATGTTTCTGGAATCCATTCGGGTGTTGGCAGTAAACAGAGCTTCTACTCCTCGAAGTAAACAAGACATTTTATGAATCAACTATTAAGAGTGGTTTTGATAGAGTTCAGGAAAAATAATTAAAGATGATGAAGTTACTAAGGGCTCCAAGACTGGGAAGTTGTTACCATCTCAAGGATGGAAGTGGTAAGGGGAGCAAGTATGTTCTAGGACTTCCTACAGGAAAAGTCAACATTGATGTAGCCATGACAAAAATAAAGAAATATCACCTCTGCCAAATCACAGATGAATAAAGAGGAAAAATCCTTCCTGCACCCTGCTGATGTTTTCAGAAGCTAGAAGACAAGAGTCTATAGTTGAGACCATAGAAATGTCTTTTCCCATGCAGAGGATAGAGTGGGAAAGGTCTGAAAACAAAAATGGAAGGGCAAAAGAACAAAATCAGCGAAGTCTACTTTTTTTCCTCTGAGCACCAATAGATGACTTGGGAAAAAAAAATCAAAAACAAATAAACAACAATGTCAACAGCAGAGTCTTCCATTCCCAACTTAGGTGAATCACAAAATCTTATTTATTTAATGTTATTGAGAAGGCCAGCCAGTAGCATGGTGGTTAAGGTAGCTGGATCTCACCTGGGCAACTGTACTGTTTGAGTCCCAGATCTGGAAGCCTGAAAAATACACTGGGGCATGTGTGCATGTGTGCCCAAAATCCTGAGAAAAAATAGAAGAGAAAGAATTGTGGTATGGCCACCCAACCCCCCGCCCCAGTGTGATTTCTCACTTTCCCTATGTTTCTCTCTCTGTCTCTCTCTAGAGAACACACCACCCTATGGCAATACTCAAACTAACTAACTAATTAAATAAAGTTATTAAGAAGTGAAGTCAGTGTAGTAGTAACTCCATGAGCCTAAGTTGAAACAATGGTTACTTTAAGTGTTTTTATTATGGGTAGCTGGAGAAAAATGTGGAAGAAGGAAATAATTAAAATTTAATATGACAAAACACAGATTCAGTCAGGACTCTTTGAAAGATGTTTGAAATAATTTTTCTCATTCTTAGAAGAAGAAAAACTCAACAAACTAAAAATCAGTAACTTTCTAAATTTATAACCAAAGAACTAGGGATTCCTTCTCATCCCCAAGAATCTGGACAGAGTGCAGAGAATCACAGCTGAGACCAGTTAACCTTAAACAGAGCCATGGGAGCCAGTAAATGGTAGTAATATTTAAATGGTAACATTAATGAATTCCTGAAGACTGAATGAAGATTAGCAGGAAAGTTCAAAGCTAGCACATAGTGTGCTAACTAAGACTCTGGATCCCCCATGGGCAACTACACTCCCAAAGCCAGAATCCTGAAAAACACGCCAGGTGTGTGTATGTGGTGTATGTGGGTGCCCAAAATCCCAAGAGAAGAATAGAAGAGGAGGGATTGTGGCATGGACATCTCCACTCAGGTGTGTGTTGGGGGTGATGTCTCACATTTTCTCCATCTCTGTTTTGCTCTGTTGAACACATGTGCCTTATAGCGAAAAAAAAAAAAAAAAAAGAAAAGAAAAAGAAAAAGAAAGAAAGAAAAAAAAAAAAGAAAGAAAAAAAGAAACTCAATCCTCAATCTGAAGAGGACTTCTAAACTCCTCAAAAACCTTCTCACCACATCAACAGTGCTACAGTATATTCATAGGGCATTACAGCTGACACAGCAGCAAGACGTGGGCTCTATTTGATAGGGCATTACAGCTGACACAGCAGCAAGACTTTTTAAGAAGAGGTTCCCAGGGAAAGTCAAGGATACAAAGGAGAGAGAGAAAAAAAGGGAATTATGGGAAGCAGAAGTCCTGATATTAGAGAACATACTAAAAGGCTTGAAAAGAGACAAAACAAGCATTAGAACTAGACTCAGATATAATGAAGATTTTAGAATACCCATATAGGGAATTTAAAAAAAAATTTTTAGCATTTATTTTTTATTTTTTTAAGAGAGATTTTTGGATACAATTAATAATGGTAAGCTTGTGTTGTCACTCTCATCCTATTCGTTCAGGAACATGAAAAACACAACAACCAGAAATCAGGTTTAGTTTCAAATGAAATAGAATGACTGACTCTCTCTTGGTGAAGTTCCTAAAGTCACCCGATATTTTGGTTGAGGGAACAGGAAATGGAGGTATTGTTGTGATGTATAATCGTGAGTAGGCATCCTCTTGTCACTTCCCCTTGTTTTTTAAGATCTATATTAGATCCTGAGGATGAGACACCACTGCTTTATCAAGCTTATTATTTTTGAATGATAGGGTACATGGTAATGTTAATGAATTTCAAGAGAGGATCAGTTCCTTGCCATACTTTTTTTTTTTTTTTTTGCCATAAAAAGCACTGCCTGATTAGAGTAGATATTCTTTCTCTAGGATAGAGTGGCCATAACTAAGAAAGGACGTATGTCCAAAAGTAATGACATGGGTAGAAATGTTTTGGGTAGGAACTTTAGGAACTAGTGCATATTCTTAGAAGAATAAATTGCTTCCTGGGACCAGCAGTTAGCATAATGGCTATGTCGCTGGAGGCCCATGCAGTAGACTGCTGTTTGAGTCCCGGATCCGGTGGCTTAAACTCATGCCGGATGTGTGTGCGTGCTTGCCCAAGATCCCAAGAGGAGAATGGAGGAGAAGGGATTGCAGCGTGGTCAACCCTGCAAGTGATTTCTCGTTTTCTGTCTCTCTGTCTCTCTGTGTCTTTCTGGCGAGTGCCTGCAACCTATAGCAAAAACCTCTTAAAAAAAAAAAAAAAAAAAGAGAAGAATAAATTGCTTTGTCTTCCACTATGAAAGGGACTTAATAGAATAAAGCTATCACTAATTCGCGAGTTGGAACTCCCATAAAATGGCCTCTCGTTCTAATCTCAGTAGCAGCTTTTGCTCTTAGCAATTGGATCCTAGTAGTCATAGACAAATTAGGTATTTGTGTCCAGTTTGCACATGAATCAATAAATCAAATATTGACTGCTTTGAGGATGATGCTGAGTAATACCTTCAGAGTGATCCTTTTGACCCCCTGATCATTAAAAGCCTCTCTGATATATGCTTTTTAGTAGGCATTTACATAAAATATGAATATGTTTATTATTTTTCCCATTATAGAATTACCATTTATATATTTTTTCTGTCCTTGTCTGTCATCAATCTTTTCATCTTTTTTCTTTTAGGGTCACTTATAATCCAAACAACCCATTAGCTATAGCCTATTAATCACTGTAAATGTATACCTTAGGCAATCTCTCCTCCTATTAATTTGGTTAATTGGGTATATTTCCTCAAGTTATATCCATTGAGAGGATTTCCCTCCACCACTGGCTGTAAATGCAATGGCTTCACCTTCAAGCTGAGGCCAGTACACTGCATAAATCATTATATAAACCAGGTATGAACTTAATATTTTGTTGACTGATCAAATGAAACTACTAAGTGACTAAAAGTGTAGGATAAGGGAGAGACCGCCAAGAAGCCAGAGTGTATAGAATGACCTCGTGCACGTTACTTGTACTTTATCCTTATAAGTCTAATACACTTTCTGGATCTGCTCGTGCCCAATCTTGGCCTGTGCACTAGCCATTTACTAGCCTAGTACTGCTATGCATGTTCAACTCTATGATTCTGTAGTTCTGACATCGACTGTTCATGATGGGTCTTCAGTTTGCCTGGACATTTATAGCCCACTTTGAGCATTCAGTCTACATAAATTCTGCTAAAAGAAAAATCTGAGGCCCAATAAAAACTTCTTAAACTTGCAGTGTTTGTCTTTGTTTTGATTTTGAAAGTGAAAGTTTTGAGCCAATTTCTTTTTAATTTGTCTTTTTTAAAAAAAATACATGTTCTATGTATTTACAAGCCTTGAAGTTGCTCTAAAGATTTCAAAAGTAGTAGTTCAGATTTGAGAAGGTTTGGAGTGAACAAAGTAAGAAAGTTGTTTTGGGGGCCAGCATGTAGCATGGTGGTTAAGGGTGCTGGACTCTCACAAGGCCGACCGTAGTTCGAGTCCCAGACCTGGCAGCTTGCTTTCTTACTCTCTCTCTCTCCCTCTCCCCCTCTCTCTCCTCTGTCCCTCTTGGATCAAATTAAAATAAAGTTAAAATAAAATAATTCTGAAGAAAAAAATGAAAGTTGTTTTGTTTTCTTTTGGTATCAAATCTGTCTGCCTTTCAGCTTGCTCCAGAAAATAAAAATATCACAATAGTAATCAAAATATACATAACCTTGGAACAGAAGGAAATGCTGTGGACCAGAGAACTCCAAGAATTTTTTTTTTTAGATATTACCCTGGGAAAATTTTTAAGAGTTTATTTGAGTCAGAAGAACTTTATGAATTGAACATCGGACCAAAAGAGATCTAGTATCCCAATGACAAAACATAAAAGGCAAGTATTATTGGGAAAATGTGGGAGTGGAAATCAAAAAAAAATATTCATGACTGGTTTGCAATTGCAAAATTGCCATTTTAAAGGTACCCTGTTGGAAAGCCTCTTGTCATCCAGTTAGGTACCTGTCTAACATAATATTTGTCAGAAATGACACACGTTAAGCTGACCCAAGTTGAGTTTTACTTATTTTCAACTTAAGCAAAATTAGGGCTGTTTTTAAGGACCTTAGTTTTGTTTGCTTAGGGAATTTTTCAGACTCCAGTCATCATTATCTTAATTTCACTATAATGGATTCAGTAGTAGCCAGGAACTGCTTTAGTAAAGGACAATAGCTTTCTGTAGGAGATGGCATTATGTTAAAACTGTATCTCAGCCAAGCTTCTCCTGGATCTAGTCAGAGACTTTCTAAAACAATCATACCTGTAACAAACACCTACAATAACTTTGAACTCATGGGTCTCTCTCTCTCTCTTTCTCTCTCTCTCTCTATATATATTATATATATATATGATATGTATACATGCTGTAGGGAACATGTGCTCTCCATAGAGACTGAAAGAGACAGAAACAGAAAGTGAGAAATCAACCCCCACAGGTAATAGCCACACTACAATCCAGTCACCTCCTTTCTCCCTTTAGGATTTTGGGCACGCACGTACACACACCTGGCATGAGTTTCAAGTTGTGGAGTCCAGGACTTAAACTGTGAGTCCAGTGCCTTAACCACCTCACTGCCTGCTGGCCCCCAAGTTCATGGATATTAAAGTAGCTGGGACACTTACCTAAAACCTGGATCTTCTGCAGAGCTTCTCTTCACACTGGTCCTCACTGAAATTTGGAAATTTACTGGCTGCCATGCAGCTTTGAGCAGGACTCCAAATGTGATGCACGTTGCCTCCCAAACCCAAGAGGTCAATCGAACTTTGTGTTCTTGTTTTTTTATTGCATGGCACCAAGTGTGTCTATTGGGTTATCAGAAAAGTCAAGATACATTTTTACATAGAATAAAGATGTAATGACTTTTCCGACAACCTAATATTTGTCTCTCATTTTAGAACACATATGTTGATAAGATCCATATGCCTGGACCTGGAAAACTTCATAGATTTGACAAGTCCCTTTCATAGGACTTTACTCCTACTCTTCTATATGTGTTTTTTTCTCAAGGTATACAAGCTGTTTAAAATCTTTTGGCTCACCCATTAACCAATGTTTATAAATAAACTTGTGTTCAATTAAATGTCTTTAATATAATTTACCAGGATGGCATTCTGTGAGGAGGAAGACAAAGTCTTGTTAACTATATTTTTAACCACACAAGAGAGTTTATATAATCTTGATGTATAGGGTAGTGGTGGTATAATGCTATCTTTCCCCATAAAGATAAAGTTCTTATGATCACCTTTGCTGATGAAAATGGAAAAGAAAGCATTTGCTAGGAGAATAGTTGAACACACTGTGACTGGCTGATATATCCCAGCTAAGATACCAAATAAATACCACTGCCTAATAAAGTGTATGGTAACCTTCAGTTATTCCTCAGTACACCACTAGCTGGGTGTCTGGGACCAAACAAATATGTAAATTAAATGGGAACACTACTACATCCATGATGAGACAATAACATTTGAAATTCCTCCAGAGAGTCACTATTGATATATTTCCTCTCTTGGAGGTAGAGTGGAGCGATTTTATAAGTGTTCCCTGAGCTCTGCTTTTAATAATATACCTCACAGATGACCATGGAATGATTATAAGGATCATGACAGTAACTTCAACTAAACTGGAGATGGGCTCAGAAAAGACTCCACATTCTTCCTGACGTGTTAAGTACCCACTCTGTTCTCAGTGGTAGTTTGTGTCTCCAGGAACTTGTGAAATTCACTGGTAGAATCAAATAGATGTTGGCAGATTTGGGCATTTCCTTTTCCCCTGAGTGAGCCATGAAGAATATTCATGGTACATTCTTAGGGTCATTGGCAGAGAATCCACACTAGTTTAACACAAGATGAGTTCTTGCCAAACGGACCTAGACATTTTCAGACAAGTGGACCAAACAAACCTATAGGAGGCTGTCCAACTGTTTAATCCATAGGGAATGCGCCATTAATTATCCATAGACGGAAGCACACCAGAACAATCTGGTTATGGCAGTCCTGCAGTGGCACATCATGCTAATTGTGTTAGATTTATTTCTGATGAGACTTCATTACCTCTGCTAAAATAATGAAATCTGATTCCACTGAGACTCTCCCACTATTGTGATAGGCCTTAGAAACTAGTCATAAACTCATCTTTTCAAGGATATGTATATTCCCCTCACTAATGCATTTTTAATATTTTTATAGACCCACAGCAATGAGTAAATACATGCACACATCAAGAAGACATGGTTTGTTGAATTATCAGTAGATAAACCTACTGGTGTAGTGACTATCTGCATTGAGAAACAAATACTTTGCCACCCTATAGCCTAATGGATATGTGAGCTGGATCCCACATGGCCAACTACAAAGTTTGAGTCTTGGATCCATGGGTCAATGAATAGACCAGGGGTGTGTGAGTGTGTGCTCAAGATCCCCAAAAGAAACAAGAGATGGAGGAAAAGCAATTGCAGTGTGACCATGGCCTATGAAGGGTGCTTCCTTACTTTCTCTTTCTCTCTCTGGCTCTCTGTGGGAAGCGCATATACCATCTGGCAAACTTTAAAAAAGGAGAAAAAAAGGAATAAATGCTTAAAAAGAAATATAAAAATAAATTGTTTACTTCTAATTACTAACCATCACTACTAGATATTTGGTAAATAGAGTGGTTTCTGAATCTGTCCAGGTAATACGTTCAGTTGTAGAGAGGTGGTTGATATATAATCGAGTATTCACTGGGTACACCTCTGTGAGCTTTTGTAAACTGTTTCTAAGTAAGTTATGCAAGTAAGAGAATTCCGGTTCCTTAATTGCTATTTAGTTCAGGCTTTAATTAACTAGCTAGCGGACTGATACAATCATTTCTAGATGCCAAGGCCAAACGGTTAGATCTCATATCCTGAAAGAAAGGACCATGTCAATAAATGCTGCTTGATCCAATCCCTATATTTAACATCCATCCTGATTTAAAATCCATCCAGAGGTCAGATGATGGAGCAGCAATAAAATGCAAAGCTTGGCAAAGCGATCCCACATGAGAAGATTTCTGGTTCCACCTCCCTGAGTTTGCCAGGCATGAACTTGCCCATGATCCAGGCTGGGGCTGGAGGAAGTTTGGGGTCAATAGGGGCATCAAGATGCTGTTGAGGATGCTGCTCCTGATCCCATACTCTCTTACTTGGAGAAGAAAAAAATGAATACAATGTAAATTATCTATCCATGCATGTTCCCCAATAAATATCATTAATTTGTTGGCAAGAAGATATAGCAATTCCTTTGATACAGAAATTATCTTCTCCTAGAACAAGCCTTGTGGTTCTAAATATGGATCTAACTTTTATCATGGACTTGAAGAGAAAGGGAGATAGTGATGATATCTTATGAGGAGTACTTGTACCCTACTGAGTGGCACCAGTCTCAAGGGAAAGTATCAGTGGCTATCTTACAAGGAAAGCAGTTTTTGTTTGTTTGTTTGTTTTTGAGAGGTTTTTGCTATAGGGCATATGCGATTTCCAGAAAGACAGAGAGAGACAGAGAGACAGAAAGCAAGAAATCATCCCCCAGGGAAATGGCCACCCCATAATCCCTTCTCCTCCATTCTCTTGGGATCTTGGGCATGCACACACAGGTGCCCGGTGTGAGTTTAAGCCACTGGGTCCAGGACTCAAACCGCGGTTGGCTACATGGGAATCCAGTGATATAGCCATTATGCCAATTGCTGGACCCATAAGGAAAAGAGTTTTTATGTTTCTTGTTTTTTTTTGTGTTTGTTTTTTGTTTGTTTGTTTGTTTTTGAGAGGTTTTTGCTATAGGGCATATGCGATTTCCAGAAAGACAGAGAGAGACAGAGAGACAGAAAGCAAGAAATCATCCCCCAGGGAAATGGCCACCCCATAATCCCTTCTCCTCCATTCTCTTGGGATCTTGGGCATGCACACACAGGTGCCCGGTGTGAGTTTAAGCCACTGGGTCCAGGACTCAAACCGCGGTTGGCTACATGGGAATCCAGTGATATAGCCATTATGCCAATTGCTGGACCCATAAGGAAAAGAGTTTTTATGTTTCTTGTTTTTTTTTGTGTTTGTTTTTTGTTTGTTTGTTTGTTTTTGAGAGGTTTTTGCTATAGGGCATATGCGATTTCCAGAAAGACAGAGAGAGACAGAGAGACAGAAAGCAAGAAATCATCCCCCAGGGAAATGGCCACCCCATAATCCCTTCTCCTCCATTCTCTTGGGATCTTGGGCATGCACACACAGGTGCCCGGTGTGAGTTTAAGCCACTGGGTCCAGGACTCAAACCGCGGTTGGCTACATGGGAATCCAGTGATATAGCCATTATGCCAATTGCTGGACCCATAAGGAAAAGAGTTTTTATGTTTCTGGTTTTTTTTTTTGTTTGTTTTTTGTTTGTTTGTTTGTTTCTTTTTTCATTTTTTGCCATAGGATGTGTGCATTTGCTAGAAATAGACAGAGAGAGATAGTAAGAGGGAAGGTGAGAAATCACCCCATGGGGAGATGGCCACACTGCAATCCCTTGTTCTCCATTGTCTTCCTAGGATTTGGGGCACACACACATGCACACATATGTAGCATGATTTTCAAGGCACCAGATCTGGGTCTTGAACTATGATCAACCATATGGAGTCTACAACTTAACAACCACACCACCTGTTGATCCTACAAGGTAAAGAGTTTTGATAGGAGGAATTGTTGCTGCTGTCGCGGAAGCCACTGACAAACTTCCAGGTTTCAGTTTTTCAACCTTCTACTTTTCTGTTCAAATAAATATACCCTGACTTGGCCAGTAGGTGTCATAGTGGTTAAGGTGCTGGACTCCCACATGTTCAACCATGGTTTGAGTCCCAGACCTGGAGGCTTGAAACTCAAACAGGTGTGTGTTCATGCATGTCAAAAATACAGAGAAGAGAATGAAGAAGGGCTTGTGGCATGGTCATCCTCTCAAGGGTGATTTCTTACTTTCTGTCTCTTAGGTGGGCACATGCACCTTAGAGCAAAAATCTCTCTCAAGAAAAAAAAAATACATACACACAGACACACACACACACACATAAACACACATTTCCAGGGTAAATACCTTAGTTTAAGAGATCTGAACATTTCCCAGGGTAGATACCTTAGTTTAAGAGATCTGAACATTTCCCAGGGTAGATACCTTAGTTTAAGAGATCTGTTGATGTGGTACACCTGCTGGTACTCTAACAATGAAATTCATAAAACAAGCATTCAGTTAGATCTCAGAAGAAAGAATTATTTCTTTAAAACCATTAGAGATTTTGATTCTCCATCTGTCCATGGTTGGCCATTCATGTCCTGGGTGGTTATTCTTTGTGAGTTTTTGAAAGTTATATCTAGGGCACTGGAATCAACCAACCTATCCCATGATGATTATAACCATCAGCTTCTCACTAGATGGCTCACCAACCTGTCCTCAACCTGCGCTCCACCCCACGCCACCCTGAGCAATGGTGGTACTACAGCATGCTGTTGATAACCACTGGCTCGTTTCTCCCTGATGAGGAGTTCTATGTGCACTTGTGTGACTTTTTGACTAACTCAATATCAGAATATCAGTTTGAGGGTACATTTCCTGGGGTCTCTTCTGGGGCCAATTACTGTATCTTTTAGAATTTCACCATGAAATAGCACATTTGAAGAAGTAAATTCAAAAGTTGGGACCAGCAGTTGGCGTTTAATTAACTAGCTAGTGGACTGGCTATGTTGCTGGACTCCCACGTAGTCGACCGCGGTTTGCGTCCCAGACCCGGTGGCTTAAAACTCATGCCGGGCGTGTGTGTGTGTGTGCCCAAGATCCCGAGAGGAGAATAGAGGAGAAGGGATTGCAGCGTGACTACCCCCTCTGGATAGTGATTTCTAGCTTTCTGTCTCTATGTCTCTCTCTGTCTGTCTGGTGAGCGCACGTGCCCTATAGCAAAACCTCTCCAAAAAAAAAAAAAAAAAGAAAAAGAAAAAAGTTTAATGAAGGATTGATTTCCAGAGGTAAGGACAGAGTTAAAGGCAACAACAAATGATGGTAAAATGCCATGTGTTTAATCCCAGTGGAGTCTCACAAGCTATTATAATATTTCAGGAAAAGCTGCAGTTGAGGGTGTGAGGATGCCTAACAAGAGTTTCAGCCACAGTTAAGGAGAAACTCTGATATCTAACCATATCTAACCATTGCTTTCCACTGGCTAAACTTCATGAAAAGTCAGATGCAAGGAAAACTGAAGGAAGCAGCATGAAGATATCCACCTGCTAGAGAACAAGATGGAGCAGAGAAAAGCAGAGAATAGACCTAGGGAAGAAAACTACACTCTTCAAAGCCCTACAGCTCCTATCCTTTACCATCAGCTTTATATCAGACCTATATATACAACTTCATAATTACAGTTACAATATTCTGAGTGTGGGCCAGCCAGTGGCATGGTGCTTAAAGTGGGTAGATCCTACATGGCTGATTACGTGGTTCGAGTCCCAGACCTGGTCTTTGAAGATGTCGGGCACATGTGTGTGAGAGCCCAAAATCTTGAAAGGAGAGGGGGTGAAGGGATTGCAACATGACCATCTTCCCAGAGGAGATACTTTTTCATTTTCTACCTTTTCTGTTTCTCTCCAGTGAGCATATGTGCCTGTTAGAAAATTTTAAAAATAGTAACAATAATTCTGATCCTTTGGTTTACTCCTATAATTACTCTGTCCTGGTCTCATGTAAAGAAATGATAGAATACACTGAATTTTCAGCGAGAAGTAAAACATAAGTGATGTCAAAGGTGTTCTATTCTAAAGAGTAATAAAGTGGAGGAACACCGCAATGATTAACATAGGTCAAATTGCAGCTATATTTTTTCTTTGCAGTAATATCAATAGCTTGGTATCTATAGATCAAGAGAGTGGCAAACTGTACTAAAAGTTTGTGTTTGGGTGACTGTAAGGGGTCAGATGTCAAAAACAATATTCTTCTGAATCACAAATACTCTCTGGAGTGTATTTGCTTCCTTTGGTATCATTTTAAAGCTAAATACAGTTAGTCTAAAATAAATGGTGGTGGTCAGCACACAAACTCACTGAAATGTGTA
>NW_006159654.1:915130-920862 GCF_000334495.1 Tupaia belangeri chinensis | reverse complement strand
TGTAGGGAACAGTGGGGTACATGGCAAACACAACATTGCAGGATACCAGCCGGTTCAAGTGTGTAGTCAAGGAAAGCACCTGCTGCAGGTTCTGAGCTGATGCCATGCATTATACATCATTGCATTTCGTAATTTTCAAATATTACATCTTGAAAAATTGTGTCTTACACTATCATAGAACAACAAATGCAAACTCACCCATTGTCATCTTCAGAGGGAGCCTATTCGTGTTTTCTTGTTTTGAAGATGTCCATCATTTTGACAATGCGGTGAGTCTCCAGACTGAGAACACACTGTGGTGGTGACTGCCCCCTCCTGTCATTCCCTCCAGGTCATTGGTGAGCTAGGACTGCTGTTAGTGACAATGAGCTATGTGAGCACCTATTCATGTTTATACAAATGCTGATTTATACTGGTGTTTGTAAACTGCAATTCAAACTGAGAAGCTGGATTAATTTTGCTTGTAAATATTTGCAATCTGTTACTTAGATAATTGCTACATTCACATTTGGTATATTTTTAGGCTCCTAACAACGTACACATGCTCACTTACCATATTGCATTGAAAGAAGCTTATCTGAAGCCAAAATTTAGTGTAACAAAACATGCATTATGTTAAAGAAAAAGTTAACTTATTTTAAAGGATGATGTCATATGTTCATAATAAAATATTTTGTGTCTTTGTACATTATGGATATCAAATTGGTTTTATTTCTTATAATGCATTTTCCTAGCTTTATGAGAAGTTCTGGCCTTAAAAATGGGGTGGGAAATGACCTTTGCCCTTTCATTTTTTGGAAGATCTTGCATAAAATTGGTACTCTGTACTTAAATGTTCATTAGAATTTGCCAGGCTTGGAGTTTTCTTTATTGTTGAGTTTGTAATTACAAGTACAATTTTTTTTAAAAAAAAAGGATGTATTTTTACTAATAATTTCTTCTTCAGTCAGCATTGTATTTTATGTTACATTAAAAAAAATAAAATTTTTGGGGCTCTCAGGTGGCGTGGTGGTTAAGGGCACTGGATTCCCACATGACTGACCATGGTTTGAGCTCCAGACCTAGAAGCTTGCTTTCTAATTTTTTTTCTCTCTCTCCCTCTCTCCCTCTCTGGTCAAATTAGAATAAATGAATAAAAGTTAAAAAAAGAATTCTTTAAAAAAATTGTTTAAACCAGGACCAGCAGAGGGTGTAATGGTTACATTGCTAGACTCCTAGGTCAGAGTCAACCACGGTTAGAGTCCCAGATTTGGTGGCTTCAAATTCACGCTGGCTGTGGTGCATGCATGCCCAAAATCCTGAGAGGAGAATGGAGAAGAAGGGATTGTGGTGTGGTCATCTTTCCTGGGGTGGGGAGTGATTTCTCACATTCTGTATCTCTGTCTCTCTGGTGAGCAGACATGCCCTATAGCAAAACTCTCTCTCTCTCAAAAAAAAAATTGATCCAAGGGATTTAATTTATGGTCATATAGTTGCATATATGCTTATTACTCATTAGGGGTCTTTAAAATATATACTCATGATCATTCTCATTCTTGATATTGGTAAATTAAGTTTTCCTTCTCCCTGTACCCCCTCATCATCATTCCTTATCTGACTAGAATTTTATATATATATATATTTTTTTTTGGAGCGGTTTTTACTGTAGGGTGTATGTGATCGCCAGACACAGAGAGAGACAGAGAGACAGAAAGTGAGAAATCACCCCCCCCCCAGGGGGGATAGCCACACCGCAATCCCTTCTCCTCCATTCTCCTCTCAGGATCTTGGGCACGCACTCACACGTGCCCGGCATGAGTTTAAGCCATGGGGTCTGGCACTCGAACTACGTGGGAGTCCAGCGACATAGCCATTACCCTAACTGCTGGCCCCCTTATATTTTTGACTTTCTTAATTTCACTCTTAATTTTATATTGTGATTCCATTAATTTTTATTTTGATTTATTGAGATTCATTCACATACTATACTATTTTCACATGTAAGATATAACATTGAATAGTTTTTGATATATTCAGAAATATGGAATTAATCTCACAATATTTCTATTATCAGTGTGCCATATAAATGTTCCTCCTATATAGCTCTCCTTTTCTTACCCCCTTTTAATGATATTATTGTTACAAATATCTCTGAATGTTACAAACTCAATAATATATTATTAATAATATTTAAATCTCTTAAGTTTATTTAGGGCCAGCTGGTGGCATGGTGGTTTGGGTGGCTGTATCCCACATGACCAGCTGTATGATTTGAGTTCTGGATCCAGCAGGTTGAAAAACATACCAGGCACACATGCATCCATGCCCAAAATCCTCAGAGGAGAATGGAGGACAAGAGATTGTGTGTGACCATCCCCCTTAGCAGGGCTGCCTTTCTTTCTCTCCTTCTCTCTCTCGTCTCTGGTGAGCACACACACCCTGTAACAAACTAAAAATCATTTACTTATTTCATCCATGAACAGCAGAAAGAGAGCACGTCCCCCTCCCCCAACAGTGTTCTGACAACACAATCCACCACCAGTCTTCCGCCAGCTCTGGATCACAGACACAAGCATCACTGGAAAGCTCAGAGAGGTCTCCAGGCTCAAAGCAGGGACCCTCCCATGTGGGACTGCCCTATGGAACATCTTGTTCTATTTCTGCAGCACTATTACATCCCCCCGTAATTACTGAATTTGAAGAAACTCAAAGAAGAGAAAAAGCAAGAATGTATTTATAGATTTTGTTATACTAGCTTCTTCATTTATAATCTTTCATTCAGTGCGTTTTCCCCTAGGGATTCAAGTTGCCTTCTGGAGAAATTTCCTTAACCCAGTACAGCTTTATTACTATCCACTTCCTTGGTATTCTTTTTGGTGAATATATTACATTTCTGTCTGCTATAGATCCCACAGTACATTGCATTTCATGCCATTTTATATAATTGCTTTCCCAACTGATTAATTGGGGAAGAGAAAAATAATAAAGAGAATTATAGTAAGAGGGTCATTTACAGCAGTCCGTTTATTTTTATCTTTTTTTTCTTTCTTTCTTTAGGTTTTTGCCATAGGGCACGACATGTGCACTTGTTTGAGAGAGGTAAAGTGAGAAATCTCCCTCCAGAGAGGATGGCCGTGCCTGTCATTCCTCTCCTCCACTCGCCTGTGGAGACTTTGGGCATGCACTGACATATGCCCAGCATTTCTTTCAAGCCACTGGGTCCAGGACTTGAACATTTTTTCCCTCTGATTAACAATAATTTTTAATAATGTTAGCAATAATGTTTTAATAGATTTTGATTTAGCTTAAAGGTTTTCTGAAAATGTTTTATTTACTAAATCAAGGACTTGTTTTTAATTAGGCTTTCACAGAGCTTCAAGCCAAAGTTATTGACACTCAACAGAAGGTGAAGCTTGCAGACATACAGATTGAACAGCTAAACAGAATGAAGAAACATGCACATCTTATAGATACAGAGATTATGACTTTGGTAGATGAGACTAATATGTATGAAGGTGTAGGAAGAATGTTTATTCTTCAATCAAAGGAGGTAATTCACAATTAGCTGCTAGAAAAACAGAAAATAGCAGAAGAAAAAAATTAAAGAACTAGAAAAGAAAAAATCCTACCTGGAACGGAGTGTTTAGGAAGCCGAAGACAATATCTGGGAGATGCTGATGGCCTGAAGGGCACAAAAGGGAATCTCTAGGGGAATCTTTCCTCCTGAGTCCTCCAATTCCTGGCAAGTATAGAAGGGCCTGCTGGTGAAACAGCTCCCCTTTGCCCCAAAGGACGCACCCCCACATTTCCTTTGTCACCTTGAGCCCCTTTTAGGCCCCAGCCCTGTATGTTTTATCCTGGTTCTGCCTACCACCTCTGCCTGGACACTCCTCTCTCCTGGTCTGAGTCCTGAACTCCTAGGAGAGGGCAAATGGGAGCCAGAACAAAGGCACACTCCACCTAAGCTACTAGACACTCTGGTCCTACCAATAAAGGCCCCAGTCTCACTATAAAAACAAAACAAAACAAAACATCCCAAAACAAACAAACAAAAAACTGTTTACAGTTAAAGTAATTATAGATACAATTGGATTTAAAGTGACCAACTCGCTTTTTTTCATTTGTTTCAATGATAGTTTATTTTTTGTTTAATCATTTTCTTCCTTCTCTGGGTTTAAATTTGTTTTTCTATTTCATATTACTTTATTTTTCTATTGCTTCTTTAGTTATTGGTTAAGTTTTACTCAATTTTCAGATAATTTTTAAAGTTTATTTATGGATTTCTTCCATTTGGCAGAGAGAGAGGAAAAAAAAAAAAATCACTCCCAATAAGGTCTCCATGCTATGATCCAGTGCCAGCTAAGATTTTCTGTTTCTCCAGACAGATATGCAGCTTAGGCAGGCCCTGAATCCCAGGCATGTATACTGATCCCAGTAGGCTCAGAAAGCTTTGGGAATGTGAACCCAGGACCTTTCTCATTAGGTCCACTTGTATTACCACTGTGCCACTGTCTGTCTCCTCCCCTATGTTTTTATATGTGTATTTTAAAATATCTGACTCTCTTGGAATAACAGTCTACTACTTCCTATGCAATGCAATATAACTCCAATTCCTTTCTCGCTTTTCTTGCCCCATTGTTGTTCTACCTTTCACTTTTATACATGCCATAAACATGCATATTTCTGCTATTGACAGAAATAACCAGCTCCACAGAAATAATAATGAATGTGGTTTATTTCTAAGCGTGACTGTATGAGACTGAGGCCTGGAGAAGAGGCAAACATGCCTTTCTTAAGGTGATCATATACAGGGGTTTCTTTTCTTTTCTTTATTTATTATTTTTCAAGAGATTTTTTCGCTATAGGGCACATGCGCTCGCCAGACAGACAGAGAGAGCCATAGAGACAGAAAGAGAGAAATCACCCCCCAGGGGGGATGGTCACCGCCGCAATCCCTTCTCCTCCATTCTCCTCTCGGGATCTTGGGCACGCATGCACACGTGCCCGGCGTGAACCGCGGTCGACTACGTGGGAGTCCAGCGACATAGCCATTACGCTAACTGCTGGTTCCCTTATTTGGTTTTGAGAGTGAGAGACAAGTTTTGGTATTTAGTGAAAAGAGTTTTTTTCTTTGATCTGGATCAAAAAGGTGAGACATCTGGAAGCAGGGGCTTGTCACTTACAGGTGGGTTTTACTCTGGAAGGCATTAGCAAAAAGTGTACTTTAACAGAGATAAGGGGGCTTGTCACAATATACTGCCCCAAGGACAGGAAGTTGAAAGAGTCCTGTTATCAATGAGTCAAATGGTCTGTTAATAACCGTGGGCATGACTCACCGGCAAGGATACTATGCTAAGGACAGGATTTAGGAAGAGCTCTGTTATCAAATGAGCCAAAATGATCTGTTAATGTTTGTGGCCATGACTCACTCCAGACCCTATGGAAGGGATTTGGGAAGTAGGAAAAAGCAGTCAGACTTCTGTCCTCACTGCTATAAGTACGCATACATGTTAGTATTGCTTTAAACAGTTATCGTGTAGAGAAATTAAAAATAATGAAAATAATCTAATCACTTCTATTTATCCCATTTCCTATTCTGTTTTTAAAATTTCTTCCTCTTTTTTTTTTTTTTTTTTTTTTTTTAATAATTTTGCCAAAAGGTGTGTGGATTCAACTGGAGTCAGAGCGGGAGGGAAAATGAGAATGTGCCCCCTATAGGGAAGAGCCACACTGCAAGCCCTTTTCCTTCAGCA
>NW_006159654.1:864550-915091 GCF_000334495.1 Tupaia belangeri chinensis | reverse complement strand
AGCCACACTGCAATCCCTTTTCCTTCAGCAGGATTTAGAGCACATGCAGCTGGCATGTTTCCCAAGCTGCTGGGTCTAGGACTCCAACCATCTGGTCTAGGACTCCATGTGAGATCTGTTGTAGCTGCCTTAACCGCCATGCCTTGGGCTGTCCCATAATGCTCTTTATTTCTTTGCATATGACCAAGTAACTGACCTACATCTGATTCCCTCTGCCGAAGAACTTCCTGTGTATTTTTTACAGAGTAAGTTGGTTGCCAGTGTACTTCGTCAGTTTTTGTTTGAGAACTTACATTTCTCCTTCACTTTTTTGGTTTTAGCTTTTTTTCCTAATAAATTTTTAAATACATCGAGGTACAATCAACAAAATTAAATGTACTTATGGTACACACACATGCCCAGAAACACCCACCTCACATTTTGATACAGTTTCTAGAATCGAGGTAGTCTATCCAGCACTACACTTTCTCATTTTTTTCTTTTTCTTGTTTTAATGAGAACATTTAAAATCTATTGTCTTTGCAGTTTTCAGGTATATAGTACATTATTATTAATTATAGTCATCAGAGGTTTGCAATTTTTCTTTTTTTTTCAATTTTTCACTTTTGGTGTTTTCTTTGTTGATATCTCCAGAGTTTTCCCAATTAAATATGCTGTTGCTTTTATTTGACTCTATGTATTGTGGGAATACATATTTTTCAATGTTCTATTTAGCTTTTATCTTAGGAGAGAACTGGGAACCTATATCCCAGTGGTTCACCTTTCTGCAGATGAATGCTGGGCCTAGCGTCTATTTCTTTCCCATTCTTATTGGTAGCTTCTTTTTTCCCCTATTCCCTTTCCATAACCTCTGTGGGTTTCTACTAGTTCCCTCATGTTGCAGACTTTTTTGTCTGTTGTTATTTTTTTTACCAACTCCCTGAAAATGAGATTTATTTTCCCATATGGGAGATATGCAAAATGAGTCTGGGTGGAGTTTTGTGTGAGCTTGCATTTCTCTTCCTCTGCTAGAAACACAAGGAAAGCTTTTTTGGGAGTCTTCCTAATTACCCTGTGCATGCCTGGTAATGTTATCAGAGGAAAAGTCTATAAGAGGCCATGACCATCTCTGGTTTTCAAACTCTAGAGCTTCCTAGACTCAAAAAAGTCTGCCTAAATTTCATTGCATTCCAGATAAACTGATTCAGCCCTATTTCTCCTGCAGGTATGTAACTCTCTAGGAATAAGGATAGTCATTTGTCCTATGATCTTAGTCTATAATGGTCTCAAGAAAATACACAATTTTCTGTGTTTGTGATTTTTCTCTAGTTTTAAGCATGGAAGTGGTGCTCCATCTGGTTTTATATATCTCCAAGCTAACACTGAGTCTTGGATATATGTTTAAGAGGAAAAAAACTGCAGAAGAAATTGTCTGGTGTCTCAAATATTTTGAGAGAGAGATTTTCTATATACATATGTGTGTGTGTGTGTGTGTGTGTGTGTGTAAACGCATAGTAGAGATAGCTTAGAAAAGTACAAAGAAAAATTATTTTCAATGCACAGAAAATGGAAAAAAAATTAAAAATAGGTTTAGAGTTTATGTGTCTCTTTTACAACTTTTCATAATTTTGTATTTTTTTTCTTTTTAGAGGTTTTGGCCATAAGGTATGAGTGCTCACTGGAGAGAGAGAGACAGAGACAGTGAGAAGGAAAATGACAAATCATCTCCCTGGGGGATGACTATACCACAATCGCCTCTCCTTCATTCTCCTCCTGGGATCTTGAGCATGCATGCACACGCACCTGGAGTGATTTTCAAGCCACTGGGTCCAAGACTTAAACCAGAGTCCACCATGTGGGAGTCCAGTCACATAATCACCACACCACCTGCTGGCCTTCATAGTTGTATTTTCTAATCTAAGCAAATGTGCTTTAGCTAAAAATAAATAAAATAATTTTCAAAATAATGTGACAGGATGATTAACAGAGACAAGAATGCCTGTGAACAAGTGGAACAGGTTCTAGAACAGTGTACCATAGCAGAAAAAAAGTGTCATTCACAATGCCACAAAACTACCCTCCTAAAAAAACCCCAGTAGAATTATTATGATATATGCACAATATACTGTAATGTTTATATATGAGATGAATATGTTTATATCCTTGGTTTGATTATTTCACTCTCATTCTTTTTCCTCTGTTTTCTTTCTGCAACTTCAGAGGATTTTCACTAGTTTGCTAGTGTCACAGATTTTTTGTTTGTCAATTAGCTTTTATCATTCATAATCTGCATTTTAATATAGGTGAAAAATAACTCTTAAAAACCATAAATTAAGATTTAGAATAGAGATCTAAATATTTAGTGTTTTAAAAATTCCAATCTTGTAAGAAAATATAAAGAGGCCAGAATCTCATTAACATAACATGATACTTTAGAATTTGAAAGTCTAGATTTCCCCCCTCCTCAAAAAACCACAATAGATTAGAATTGATCTTTTCTTTTTTTAATTTCTTTTTTAATGTCCAGAGGATGTATGTATTCACCAGAGAAAGACAGAGACAGAAAGAAGGTGAAGGAGAAAGCAACCCCAATTGAGTGTGGTCATGCTGAAATCTCTTCTCTTCCAATTCTCCATTAGTTAGGATTTTGAGCATCCATGCACATGCACCTCACATGTTTTTCAGTGTGCTGGGGTCAGAATTTGAACCACAGTAGGCCATGTGGGATTTGGCTCCCTTAACTATTGACTAGCCTATAGGACCATGGAGACAATCTTAAGAGTAATTTAATGATAACTCACATTCAGCTTGTCTATTTCTTCTAAATGTAGGTTAAATTCTGTTTCCTCTTCATTTAGGTTAAAATTACTTTACCTAAGGAGTTCAAGATATTTTTTATGGCTATCAAAAAAATGTATACAGGCCTAGCCATGGTCGTGTAGTCAGTAGTGTGCCCCTGAAGTACTGGAAGCCACATGGTCTACCACAGGTTTAGATCATGAGTTGAGTTGAAACATGCTGGGTACAAGACCCCCTGGAACCTGACTAGTTGGAGGGCTGAGTGAAGGGGATCACAGTTTATTAGAATCTGTACAGAGGTTCCTATCTCTTTTTCTCACTCTCTCATGAAAGAAAGAAAGAAAGAAAGAAAGAAAGAAAGAAAGAAAGAAAGAAACTTGAGACAAACCTCAGAATAAGAGGATATATTTGCAAACTATGTCTCAGATAAGGGACTGATAACCAGAATATACAGGGAACTAAAGTAACTTACCCAGAGACAATAATCAAATTCAAAGATGGGCAAATGAGCTGAACAGATAACTCTCTAAGGAAGATATATGAACAGCCAAAAAGCATATGAAAAAAAAATGCCCCATGTTCCTTATCATAAATTAAATGCAAATTAAAACCACACGAGATACCACTAAACTCCAATCAGAATGGTTAAGATTAAAAAAATTAAAAATGATAGGTGCTGGCAAGACTGTGGTGGGAAGACAACATTCTTACACTGTTGTTGGGAATGTAAATTAGTACAGTCACTATGGAGAATAATATGGAGGTTTCTCAAAAACCTACAAATAACACTATCATTACAATCCAGCAACTCCTCTCTTGGGTATCTACCCAAAAGACAGGAGAAAACTCAGTCAGAAAGACACTTGCACATCCATGTTTATTACAGCATTATTCACAATTGCAAAAACGCAGAATCAACCAAATGTCTGAAAACAACTGAATGGGTTCAAACCTGTGGTACATAATATACTCTATAGAATACTATTCTGCCTTAACAATGAGACCCTGGCATTTGCTAGAAAGTGGGTAATATGGAAGACTTAATACTAAGTGAAGCAAGTCAGACTACGAAAGAGCGGCATTGTATGTCCCCATTTACTATATACCAAATGTCTATATTCTATGGCAGACACTGAAAGCTTGAAAGGTATAAAAGCATGGAGAACAACTGTAGATACTAAAAACAGTGTGAGAGGAGGTGGAAAATGAGGGGCAGGAGGAAAGGAATCAAGGGGTAGAAAAGCAAAACATTTAATAGACACAAAAATTAAAAATGAACTGTTGGTGATAATGTGTATGGTAATATCTTTGAGTGGACTAATATGCTGTATATTCACACCGGAAAAGTTAATTTTGTATGCTATAAAGATGCATAGTAATTAAATGTATATAAATAAGAAAACAATAAACTTAAAAAATAAACAAAAAGTAAAGAACCTAACACAAAACACACACATACACACACACACAATCTATCACAAATTTAGTCAATTGTCTAGTGAAGGCTTTTGTGTTAATTATCTGTAAATATAAGAAAAGGAGTTTTTTTAAATAAGAAATTTAAATATGCATGGTGGTATAATTTTATCTAAAATTGGTTTTATTTGACTCCTTTTTAAAATTCTATTTTTAGGATTTTTAAATAGCAATAGCAATCTTTGAAGTTGTCTTCTTTAAATTTATAGCTGTCCCTATACTTTGAGATCAAAAGAACTCTTATTAAACACTGTATAAATCATCATCCAATATTAAAAAAAAAAAAGAGTCAATATCCAATTCCTAAGCTCTGATTTTCACAATTGTAAAAGCATACTGGATTCCTTTTTACTGTGTTGCAACAAATTAATTATGGCATTAGGAAGTACATGTCAGAAAAATAAATATGTCCAAATACTGAGTTGAAACTAAGTATTATGACGAAATATTGGTGACATATAATAGCATGTTCAATGAGAACCTGCAAACAAGTGAAAATTAGCACAGTTTATTTGAACAAAGAATGACCCATAAACCAGGCAGCAACCTGGGACCAGCAGTTGGCGTAATGGCTATGTCGCTAGACTCCCACGTAATCGACTGTGGTTCGAGTTCCGGACCAGGTGGCTTAAACTCACGCCGGGCGTGTGTGTGTGCGTGCCCAAGATCCCGAGAGGAGAATGGAGGAGAAGGGATTGCGGTGTGGCCATCCCCCCTGGGGGGTGATTTCTCACTTTCTGTCTCTCTGTCTCTCTCTGTCTGGCGAGCGCACGCACCTTATAGCAAAAAAACCTCTCCAAAAAATAAATAAATAAACAAAACAGGCAGCACCCTGAAGCACCGAACCAGTAGTGGCTCAGAGAGCTCTGTCCAGCAGTGTGGTCAGGTGTTATTTATAGACTGATAAAAAGAAATTGTGTCACCAGGTGGCATATTGGTTGGGGTTCTGGACTCTCAAGTGGCAGATTATGGTTCAAGTCCCAAACTAGCCGCTTGAAAATCATGCCTGGCATGTGTGCTTGTGTGCCCAAAATCCCAGGGAGGAGAATACAGGAGAAGGGATTAGCATGGGGAAGTTGTGGTTTCTCACTTTCCCTCTCTATCTCCTCTTGTTTCTCCCTGATGAGTGTATGTGGCCTATGGAGGGGGCAAGGAGAAATAAAATGCAGAAACAGTTTCATTGAGTATAGTTCAGGTATGTATTTGCCTTATTTGGATGTAGTGTAATAAAGCATTTGCCTTATGTAGACAGGTTCTGAATAGCTGGTAGTTTGCAATTGGCTAAGACTCAGCCTCTGTTACCAGAAAACTATTTCCTTTCTTTCTTTCCCTTCCTTCCTTACCTCCTTCCTTCCTTCCTTCCTTCCTTCCTTCCTTCCTTCCTCTCTCTCTCTCTATCTTCTCTCATTCTTTTTTTTTTTTTTTAAAGATACAGTCTTACTTTTATCTATCTTCCTCATCCTCTGAGCTAGCACTGGAGGAGCACAACACCATCTCCGGCTTGTGTGTTTGTGTGCTTTCTAGAATGATCTTTTTTTTTAATTTGGAAGAGGGGTTCTGTACCCAGAGGGACTGCATACCTGCACCATTGGAGGCAGGCAGTATGAGCACTTTCCTAGATGATGAGGCCTGTGGCCAGCACATAGCTGTCTGTGTTTGGGGCTGAACTTGGACTTATACACACTGCCTTCGGAGCTTGGAGGGCTGGCAAGGCCTGATAATCTTGGGCTGTAAACTGGGTGCTTTCTTAAGGCTCATTTAGGTGGAAGCAGCTCCTGTCCATTTCCCACAAGTCTCAGGTTTTGTTTTCTGTGGGTTTTTCTATCTTATCCAGGTCAGTCTTAACTTAGGAATCCTGAAATCCTACTACATCAGTCTCCCAAATCAGAGATTACAGGTGCACGCCACTGCTCCCTTTAGGTTGAACTGGGAATTGAACTCATCACTCTCCCATTGCCCCAGCTTACAGAACACAGCATCATTGCAGTACATGTCACTGAACCTACACCAAGAATATACATTTAAAAAGAATTATTTTATTTAATTTTATTATTATTTTTCAATTTAACCAGAAAGAGAGAGAGAGAAAGTGAGAAAGCAAGCCACCAGGTCTAGGCCTTGAACTGTGGTCACCATGAGAGAGTCCAGTAGCTTAACCACCACGCCACCTGCTGGTCATGCTTACATATTAAGTGATACTGAAGTTTATCACTTAGGCCTTAGGCCTAATTTAATTTAACAACAGCCTCATAACAGAAGTAACTACTGCAAATTTATGAAGTAGAGGATATAAGTCAAGGTGGAACCAAGGCTCATAGAGTCCTATTCACTGGATGGGAAGAAAGACATGGCCCCACAATATAGGTGAAATCACTTATTGAAATAATCCTGATTTTCTCTGCATAGTTCAGAGTCTTCAATAAAAATAATGCAAATGTTAAAAATTGGAAAGAAATAGCAAAGGTACTAAAAGTCTGTTTTCCTTAAAGGTTTACTATTTTACTTATCCTGTTATTGAGAAATGTTTTTCTCTCTGAAGTTGAGTACAAGAAGCTGATGCCTAAATAACGGTAAACAACTTCAAGGCTTTTTGTAATGTATTCCATTTCAACTAGTGACGCAGGTGGCTTGACTTGTTTAGAGATTTTCTAATCTTGTCTAAAAGAAATAGATTAGATTCTTAGCTGACTAAGCCCCCAGAGACATTCATGATGTGCAGGGTTTCCCCTGAAGAATATTTTGAATTGTCTTATTCTATTTCATCTTCAAAAATCTTTCTTTCAGGAGGCTGTTTGGGGGCCCTATGATCCTGATTCTCTCTGTCATAAATCAATTTTCCGTAATGCTTTTGAGAAACCATTGAGCACATGATGTTTCCCAATGTGTAGAATACCACTGTGGTAAAGAAAATTAATTGAGAAATCTCCTACACACTGTCACAGTTGCACTGCCTAATAAGATGAGCCCCTCTCTCTGGAGAATCCACAGCTTTCTGACAATCCCTGGGTTTAGATTACCTGAGTTAAATCTATTGCTGGAAATGAAGCATAGCAATTTTACCGGGAAAATTACTTCTCAGATAGAGAAATCTATTGCATTACATGTTGTTTTCGCTCTGCGTTCTTTGATTTATATTTAATTCTCACACAATGTATGCCATGCTTGTGTTTAAGCGGTGTTAGCTGATCTTTATAAGAAATCAACCTACATGGAGCTTAGAGGTTTCTGGAAATATGAGCTTTCTATGGAACCAATTTTTACTGTTCACTTTGCAAATTGAGTGATACATTTTTCTATTAAGTTAAATTTTCCAATGCAGGATACAAAATCGTTCTTTTAACAATCAACTAGGTACAAATATAAAACCAGCTTCATTTTAGTAACTGCAGCACTAAAAAAAAAAAAAAAAAACCCAAAAAATAATGCTAGAAGGCTTGCCAGAGACAACAAGAAGGAGGAACCATCACCCAATCAGTATGGGCATGACAAAATCCTGCCTTCAATTTTACATCCCATATGCTTGGCATATTTTTTCAAGTTGTAAGGGCCAGAATTTGAACTGCGTCATGTGGGTTCTGGCTCTTTTAATTACTAGATCAAGGAGTGTAGCCTGAAGCACTTTCCTTTGACAGAAACAAAACAAAACAAAAATCAATTTTTTTCTGTCAGAAAAAAAAAAAAAAAAAACCCAAAAAATAATGCTAGAAGGCTTGCCAGAGACAACAAGAAGGAGGAACCATCACCCAATCAGGTATGGGCATGACAAAATCCTGCCTTCAATTTTACATCCCATATGCTTGGCATATTTTTTCAAGTTGTAAGGGCCAGAATTTGAACTGCGTCATGTGGGTTCTGGCTCTTTTAATTGCTAGATCAAGGAGTGTAGCCTGACGCACTTTCCTTTGACAGAAACAAAACAAAACAAAAATCAATTTTTTTCTGTCAGAATTAAATTTGAAATAATTGGGGACCAGCAGATAGCGTAAGGGTTATATCATTTAATTTCCATGTAGTTGACCAGTTCAAGTCCTAGTCCCAGTGGCTTAAAACTCATACCAGGTGCATGTACATGAGTGCCCAAAATCCAAAGAGGAGAATGAAGGAGAAGGGACTGCAGCGTGACCATCCCCTTTGGGGAGTGATTTCTCTCTTTCTGCTTCTCTCTCTCTCGCAAGTGCACACGCCCTATAACAAAAATCTCTCTAAATAAATAACCAACCACAAAAATTAGTATAGTCTATTCTTTTATTTTTTAAAGCCTGATTCAAATTATTATAATCACATAATCCCAGTCACTATTTGGATACAAAATCACTTTTTCAGGGCCTCTCTTTTTATTTTTTTACCTTCTCTTCCTCCAAGTCCCAAATTTAATTTCAGTGTCCTAATTAGACTTTCCTCACAGGACAAAAAAGGTAGCGATGAGATTATTTTGCATGACTGAGAACCTTTTGGGAAGATAGTCAGAGATCACTTCCTCTGAATAATGTAAGCATGGTGTAGTTAGTGATACTAATGATCCATAAATCATGGCTCTTGTTTTCTTTATGTAGTAATGAGGATTCTGGTGCCTCGCTGTGCTCCCCTGCAGCCACCAGGTGAGATAGACCTCACACCTACTAATATAGTTATGTCAGGGTCCAGATGGTGCTACAGCATTAACACAACTGGATCCACATGAGAAAGTACTTAGTTTGTGTCAAGAGCCATCCCTGTGTATATTTGGTGCACATACGTGTGCACATGATCCAGGATGGTTGTGGGTCACAGGATGAAATCTCTGCTGGAGGTGTCTATTTCTCTCTCTCTGACTTTGTCTCTTTCTCATGAAAAAAACAATACATTTTTAAAAAAAGAACGATTGTTCTCAAAAAGACAAAAGGTAAGTGTTGACACTATGTGGAGAAAAGTGAATCCTTGTGCAATATTGGTGGTGCTAAAGTAAATTACATGGAAACTAGGCCTGAAGAATCCTAGAGAAGACAGAGTATTAGATCTCACAATTGATTTAAACTTTGCTTGATCTACAAACATAATCAAAATTTAATTTGCACTATTTCTTGCCTATATTAAAACAAAACAAAACAAACAGAATTTAAGCTTAACCTATTATGGGTGGCCATAAAACAGGGACTTTCTGGGTTCTCAGCTGGCATGGTCATTAAGGTGTAGGTTTCCCACATGATCGACTGTGCAGTTTGCATCCCAGACCGGTGGTTTGAAAAATCACACCGGGCATGGGTGCTTGTGTGCCCCAAATCCCAGGAGAATGGAAAAGAAGGGATTGCAGTGTGCCCTTCTCCCCAGGGGGGTGATTTCTTGCTTTTCCACTCCTTGTCTTCACCCTGAGGTGCCCTCAGGCAAAAACATATATAAAAAAACCCAGGACTTTCCAATAGGATGAACCAAATAAGGCAAATACAAAACTGTAATCAATCAAATATTTCTTGTAAAAGCATCCCCTGCGCATTTCCTCAGTGGGTTCCAGAACCATTTTGGAGTTGCCTAATTCATGAATTATTGCTCAGATGAATTCTTTAAAGGTTTTTACTCATTTGCTTTTATAATTTATTTTCATTATTTGTTTATTTATTTAAATTTGCTACAGGACATGGGCTCTTGCTGGGGAAAGAGAGAGAGAGAAACATGGAAAAGTGAGAAAGCACCCCTCTTGGGAGATGACCACACCACAGTCTCTTCTCCTCCATTCTCCTCTCAGGACTTCAGGTGCGCACACACACACGTATGCAATGTATTTTTCAAGCCATTAGTACCGGACTCAAGCTGTGCAGTCAGTCATGTGAGATTCAGTCATATTAACCATTACGTCTCCAGCTCTCCTAACTAATAAAGGTTTTATTGTGCTTTAGTTTACTTCTAAATAGTGAGCATTTAAATTGGTGCAGGCATTATGGAAAATAGAATGAAAGTTCCTCAAAAACATAGAAATAGAACTACCATATAATTCAGCTACCCTAGGTCTGGGTATGTATCCAGAGGAAATGAAATCAGTATGTTGAGATAATCTGCACCCATATTCAGTGCAGTATTATTCACAATAACCAAGATATGAAATTAACATGTTATTCCACTTTACAAAGGAAAAAAGCTTGTCATTTCCAACCTAATGGATGAACCTGGAGAACATTATTCTAAGTGAAATAAAGGCACAGAAAGACAAACACTGTAAGATCTTACTTCTAGGCAGAAAATGAAAAATTCTTTTCATACACACAAAAAGTAGAATGGGAGTTGCTAAGGAGCAGATGGCGAGGGTGAGATGAGGAGATGTCAGGTCAAATGATATAAAGTTTCAGTTGGGCAGGATAAATAAATTCTGGAGGTCTATTGCATAGCCAGATGACTATAATTGATGATAATGTATACCTGAAAATGGATGAGAGTAGATCTTAAATGTTCTCACCACAAATAAAGTGAATAATATGTGAGGTGAGGGTTGCGTTAAGTAGCTTGATTTAATTATTTCACAATGAATACATGCAAATATCAAACCACAGTGTTTATGGTAAATGTATACTATTTCTCTTCATCAATTATATCTTAATAACACTGTGACAAAAATTTTTTAAAAATTATATTAAGGTAAGAATTAGATCTCACATGGTGGTGCAACATTAGCCTAGTACTATGGTATGTGGGAGCCATATTGAAGATTAGGGTTTAATTCCTGGATTGACTTGTACATGCCAGGTACATGCACTTGTCTATGGTCTTGGCTGGTTGGGAAGGCTGTGGGAAGGACTGCCACGTGAAATCTGTTAAGGATGCTTTTCTCTTCTCTCATTTCCCCTTGAAATAAATAAGTATTTCATGTAATAATTAAATTGATGGTTAAATAGCATATGTAACTTAAAAGAGAATTATGAGGCTAGCTGGTTAAGGGAGCTGGATCCCACATAGCCATCCATGGTTCAAATCCTGACTCTCATAGCTTGAATAACAAGCTGGGCACATGTGTGTGTATGTTTAAAATCCTGCCATAATGGAGAAATGTACTTTTGGGGAGTTTTTTTTTTTTTCCTTCCCTCTGTTTCTTTCTCTTTCTCTCTTGCTCTCTTCCCCCTCTGGTGGCAATTAAAAAATAAATCTTACTGACTTGGAAAATAGTCCTAAGAAACTTCTTAGTATATACCTTAAGTATTTAGGTTATGTGGCCTAGCAGTATTAAAGAATCCAGGTTCAGATGGTAATCTTAGATATTAGAGCTTTGTACCATGGAAGTATACTGCTTCACACAATAAATCATTATATGATATGAAAGAAGAATATCTTTTTAGAGATAAATTATTTTTAATAAAAGGGAAAATAAATACATTCCAACGTGTGTTCTATTCATTAGAACACAGCAAAGGTTTACAGTACTGTCTCTAATACACATTAACTCTGCTTGTGACAATTAGTGATGTTTTCTTTCTAGAAGAATAAGAGAAATAGCTTTTTAGCTGGAACCGCCAATCATGCCATGATTCTCTTTTTCGAATTTAAAAATGTTTTATGTCAATTAATGGGTACTGAGATCATTGGAATTGTGTTACTATCACTGCAAACATTTCAGAAAGACTTGAAGTTTAAAATATTAGAAAGACTTTGAGTTAAAAATATGTGAAAAAGAGATTAAGAACAATAAAAGATGGAGCCAGGAGATGGTGTAGCAGTTATGTCACTGAACTCCCACACAGCCAACAGTGGTTCAAGTCCTGACTCTGGTGGCTTGAAACTTGCACTGGTCACATGTGCATGTATGCCCAAGAAGGAGAATGGAGAAGGGATTCTGGTGTGGTTGTCTTCCCAGGGGGTAATTTCTCATGTTCCCTCTCATCTGTCTCTCTGTCTCTCTGGCGAGCACATGTTCCCTAATGCAAAAACCTCTCTCTCTCTCTCTCTCTCTCTCTGTTATATATATATATAGAACATACAGTGATTTGATATTCTGCATAGTCCACTGAATTTTGACAAAAGTAATAGTGAAGATGAGAGCATATTTGATGAGATAGTGATTGAAAATATTTTAGACCTATAAAACAAATGGAACTATAGGTTGAGGAAGACTCTCACTTCCTGGTATACTTATTCTCAAGTTCTTTAATTAAAGATTAAACTAGGTGCTGCTGTGAAGGGAATTTGCAGATTAAATTAAATTTCAATTTCTTTGACCTTAAAATAGGGAGATTATCCTTGGTGAATCTGAACTAATCAGGTCACCTAATAGGAGGGACTGGGTTCTTCCTGGCTAAGGAGATTTGATAAGTGAGAGACATTTGATGAGAGGAAGATTCTTTTTTTTTTTCTTTCTTTCTTTTTTTGGAGAGGTTTTTAGCTATAGGGCTCTCACCAGAAAGACAGAGAGAGGCAGAGAGACAGAAAGCAAGAAATCACCCCCCAGGGGGAATGGCCGCAATCCCTTCTCCTCCATTCTCCTCTCGGGATCTTGGGCACGCACACACACGCACCCGGCGTGAGTTTGAGCCACCAGGTCGGGGACGAGAACCGTGGTCGACTACATGGGAGTCCAGCGACATAGCCATTATGCTAAATGCTGGTCCCGATGAGAGGAAGATTCTTCATGGTTAGCTTTTATAATGAAGGAGAATATATGGCATGGAATGAGAGGGGAATCTAGTGGATGAAGTATCCCCAGCTCTCACACACCCAGTTGATAACCGCCACAGTCTGAGGAAATTTCAAAACACTGAGTCCTGTTAACACCCTGAATAAATCTGAGAACGTATTCGCCTGAGTGATGTTTTGTATTCAAGTTAATGAGACTTTGAACAAAGAACTCAAACACACAGTGCCTGGACTTCTCACATACAGAAAGTAGGTAATAATCAATTTGTGTTATTTTAACCTGGTAAGTTTGTGATGATCTATAACGCATCAACAGAAAATGAATACATTGCATGGTTTACATTATAGGTGGCTAAAATATCAGGTGAAGAGAATACCTTGAAAGCTGGCAAAGAGAAAAACTATCTGTGGGTGACATTGACGTTAGATTTCTTATCAGCTACAGACAGAAGGCTGAAGGGAGAGAATGGCATCTTTAAATTGCTGAAAAAAAAATTTGAAACCAAGAAATGCATACCTAACATAACCTTCTTGCAAGAGTAAAAATCAAAGAGAAAGCTAACAAACATCTTCAGTTAAACTAAAATCAGAGAGCGTTTTTAACCAACTTTCACTTACATAATTTTAAGAATATATTTTTAGAAGAAGCTAAATGGTCCCAGTAGTATAATCTTATATATGAAAAAAAGTTGAACAATAAACAATAAATAAAATCTTAAAAAGAAATATAAATCAAATAACTTCAATAGATATAATGTCGGGACAAGAAGTTAGCATAATGGCTATGTTGCTGGACTCCCATATAGTCAACCACGGTTCAAGCCCCAGACCCGGTGGCTTAAACTCACGCTAGGCACATGTGAATGTGTGCCCAAGATCCCAAGAGGAGAAAGAAGAAGAAGGGATTACAGCATGGTCATCCCCCTTGGGGGGTGATTTCTTGCTTTCTGTCTCTCTGTCTCTCTTTTTCTGGCGAGCACATGAGCCCTATAGCAAAAACCTCTCCAAAAAAATGGTTACATCACTAGACTCCTACATGACTGACCACAGTTCTAATCCTAGATCAGGAGGCTTGAAACACACTGGGCAAATGTGCATGCCTGCCCAAAATTTCAAGAGGTGAATGATGAAGAGATTGTGATGTGGTCATCCTGCTTGGGGGGTGATTTCTTGCTTTCTGTCTCTGTCTCTCCAGTGAGCTCATATGCCCTATAGCAAAAATCTCTGAAAAAAAAATAATGTCTAATTTATAGGATTAAAAAACCATAGTACTAAACTGAACAACTGGCATAATTTTTTCTTAGGAGTTAGCAAAGGTAAATCTCATGTTAGAGAGAGAGAGAGAATAGTTAATGCCTATTGAATGCCTAATATGTAATGGAGGCTCTGCATACCTTTTATAAATGTTGTTAAATATACTCAAAATAGCCCTATCAATAGTGCTACTGTTAATCCTATTTTAAAGAAGACAGAAAAGGAAAAGAAAGGTGACATGATTTTCTTTGTTTACCCAGTAAGTGGGTGGTCAGGCTGGAATTCAGAACTGGACACTCAGATGACAGATTATACTTTTGATCCTCAAACTTTGTGTCAACTCAGCTAAACATTTTAAATGTAATTCAAAACTTTATGTAAGGACTTTTTTATGGAAAGAGAAGAAAATATTGGTAGTAGAGATATTGAAAATAAAAAAAATAGCAATATACTTGTTTAAATCATCAAGTAAACAATCCATTTAATTTTTCAGTCATTTGAATTTTTAAATACTTCCCTGCACTAGATAAGACAAAATACCTAGCAATAGTTATCACAATATTTTTATAAAGAGCGCAGCCACTATCAATGTGGAAATATGATTAAGACTTCTCTCTTATTTGAGTGACTTTAGGTCTTTTTGTGTCTTTGATATTGATTTAATGAGATGAAATCAGTGAATCTTATCTCAGGGGAGGATGCATTAAATGAAAAACTCCATCAATTAACCTCAGACTATAAGGAAAAAAAATGAGAATATTTAAGAACAAGAATTAAAAACATGTATGAACCACGAAGCTTCAATAAGCATGTAAACTTCTTGAAGAGAGCACGTTGTTTAAAAGATCCAGAGAAAGCTTAAACTTTATTTTTTGTTTGTTTCTGTTTTTTGTTTTATGGCATCATCTAAAATTTAAGCAAATGCAAGATTGAATTCATTCTAACACTCAAGTTAAGAATAGAGTTGCCTCCAGACATGTGTGTTGTGTGTGCCCAAAATCCTGAGAGAGGAAGGAGAAGTGATTGTAGCATGGCCATCCCACTTGAGGGTGACTTCTCACTTTCTGTCTCTCTGTCTCTTGGGAAAGGGCACGTGTCCTGCAGGGGGGAAAATATACTCTCAAAAAAAAAAAAAAGAATGGATTGCCCAACATGTAATATGAGTGAAAAATTGATAGCTATGTTTATTGTTTATATCCAGTCTTTTCTTCAGAACCAGAAGTGTCAACTACGACTATGTCTGTTTCAGTCATTTAATTTCAAATATACATTACAAACATTTTAATCAGTGACAAATATAACATTTGCTAAGTGTCTCCACTCCAGAAGCATATGTTCAGTTCTCACTTTTGGTCTGGAATACCTAAACAGTTCTGGTTACCTTTCAGAAGTGGCATCTTGGATGCACTGGATTTCTTCAGCGAAAATGTTTTTTATTTCTAGGGAGAAAGAGATTTGTTTTTCAAAAATCAATTTCTCATTTATGTTCAAAATAAACAAGAGTTTACTTCTGAAATATACAAACATTATTGTTATGTTTGTTTTTCACAGATAGCAGAAATAAAGAGAACCTTTCATACAGAAAATTTTAGAGAAGATGTTATTGGGTCAGGGCCAGAAGGTAGTGTACTGGTTAAGACACTGGACTCCCACATGGTCCAGTAGTTCAAAACCTGGATCGGTGGCTTTGTACTCATACCAGGTGCATGTGTGTGTTGACCTAAAATCCTGAGAGGAGAATGGAGGAGAAGGGATTGTGGTGTGGCCATTCCCCGCTTGGGGTTGATTTCTCACTTTCTCTTTGTCTCTCCAGTGAGTGTACACTCCCTATAGAAAAAAAATCTCTCAAAAATAAATAAAGTCAACCTGTTCATATTATTATGAACATATGTCAGTACCTGCAACAAGGGCAATGATAAACTTGTCCCTGCCAGGACAAGTCACTTCTCCTCATCCCAATCCTTCCCCTGCATTGGTTGCAGTGTACTGAGAGTCATGGCCCCCACAATACACTCAACTTTGCTAATCCTGTCAATTTTCAATTGAACATAAACAAATTGTGGCGTATTAACATGTGCGATAAAAATACAAGTAAGGGGACCAGCAGATGGCATTATATTTTTGTCGCTGGACTCTCACAGAGTCAATAGCAGTTCAAGTCCCAGACCCAGTGTCTTCAAACTCTTGCCAGGCATGTGTGTGTGTGCCCAAGATCCCAAGAAGAGAATGAAAGAGAGGGGATTATGACATGCTATCCTGCCTGGAGTGATTTCTCACTGTCTGTCTCTGCAGCTAGTGCATGCAGCCTAGAGCAAAAATCTCTCTCTCAAAAAAACAAAAAACAAACAAACAAACAAAAAAAAACAAAAAAAAACCCAAGTAAGTAAGAAGTAAAACTGGGGCCAGCAGGTGGTGTGGTGGTTAAGGCACTGGACTCCCACATGGCTGACCACAGTTCAAGTCCCAGACCTGGTGGTTTACTTTTCTACTTTCTCTTTCTCTCTGTCTCTGTCTCTCTCTGGTGAGCTCATGTGTCCTATAGCAACTTATAAATGAATAACAATAGTAAATAAAACTAAATGAATGATTCTTTAAAAAAATATGATGTAAATATTTAAATTATGAATAAATAAAAGCATTCTTCCCTTACTGAGAAATGTCTAAACCTCAAAGAAAACTATAGTTAATGCCCTGTTGAATTAAATAATCTACCAGTGATGAAGCTGCTTGTATTAAGTATGCTGCAAAATAGCTAAATACTCAGATAAATCAGTATTATTCATTTGCTGTTCTATTTTTATGTATGTACAGTGAATACTTCATTTCAAAAATGCAAATATATGCATTGCTATTTTACCGTTCTGCAAATGGCTGTTTATATTTTCTAGCTACTTGGAATATTTACAAGAACCTTTATTATCTTAGACACTTTCAGAATATTTTGAAAGCTGGAATAAACTGCAGAAAGCCTTGGGCATTTAGGCACTGTTGAAGAGGGACTCTAAAATGATGAATCTGCATGGATATTTTAAATTAATTACCAAATAGAGTATAATTAAAAGGCACCACTTATCATTTGAAGAGCAGTTGGCAAAAAAGATGCACGTAACCTTTATTTAGTTACTGTCAAGGAGAAAAGGGAATCCCAGAGGCCGATGTTAAGAACTGCCAGCACTTTTGAATTGGCTATTTGTAAACATTTGCAAGATGCTTTGATGGTTAAGTTCTCCTTCTTCTAAGTGTACTTAACTATTTCTTCCTTGAGCAAGAGAGACAGAGAGACAAAGAGAAACACCCAGAACAGGGTTTTTATTTTATTTTTTTACATTAATTTTGTTCATCAATGACAGAGACAGAGAGACAAAGACAGAGAGATAGCAAGTCCCACAGGGTCTTCATGCCTTGATCCACCTCCACCCTCAGCCAGCCCCATCATGGGCACAAGCTTGGAACCTTTTCATGTGGGTGAGCCTCACAGAGCATCACATTTTACGGCTGAGCCACCATCCAGCCCCCTTTGATGGTTAATTTCTGAAAAGATAGAGAAATTCTACCTCATCGCAGTCTGCAGTTAGTTTTGAATGACAGATTTCTTATTAAATGCTATGTGAAAACATTGTTCTATTGTTCTATTTATTTATTTACTTAAAATAATTATTTTACTTAACTTCATTTATTTATTTATTTTAATTTGACTAGAGAAAAACAGAGCAAGAGAAAGAGAGAGAAAGTGAGAAAATAAGCTGCCAGGTCCTGGACTTGAACCACAGTGAGCCATGTGCAAGTCTAGTGCCCTTAACCACCATGCCACCTGCTGACCTCCTACTGTTATGTTTAAAATGCAACTGTATGTATACAAGGTTTTTAATGGACACGGTGATTTCTACTTGAATCAAAGAAAACATTTCTTTTTAGATTATCATGGTGACTTCAGTAATACTAAGATATTTTCGTAGAGCAGAAAACCTATAATTTTTAATTTTTTCATTTGACAATAACTGCTAATTTAAAATTCCATTAATTAGAATTTTTCTTTCTCTTTTAAAATTTCCTCCCTTTAAACATTTTCTGTATATTTATTCAGTTATCATTTCCTTTGCTTTCTTGTGCTTTATTCCTATATTCACCTTATTTTATTTATTATTTATTTATTTATTTATTTATTTTGGAGAGGTTTTTGCTATAGGGTGTGTGCACTTGCCAGAAAGAGAAAGACAGAGAGACAGAAAGGGAGAAATCACCCCTCCGGGGGGATGGCCACACCACAATCCCTTCTCCTCCATTCTCTTGGGATATTGGGCACGCATGCACACATGCCCGGAGTGAGTTTAAGCCACTGGGTCCAGGTCTCAAACTGCAGTAGACTACATGGGAGTTCAGTGACATAGCCATTACGCCAACTGCTGGTTCCTATATAATTATAATATTATAATCCCCCTTCCTATGATGTTACTGGATCAGGAAATAAACAGAATAAATACATCTCTCACAAATGTCATTACTTTGTAATCAAAGGAAAAAAATAGCTATCTACAAAAGCCATATTTGACTTTTGTATTAACTATACTATAAAGTTACTAAAGTAAATATTAAAATGAAATAAAAAAACAGTATTCCTGTTTTCTAACACACATCAGGTTCTTCTAATTCCAACAACTTTCTTGTATAGTAGGTGAGTATCAGAGATAGGTGTTTATTGCAAAAGATACATTAATTTTAATTATTTTAGTTTTTCAGTAGAATACATTGTCCCTTCTTATATACTTGTAATTATAACTCCAATTCTGTTTTAGTATGTTCATTTCTTGCCTCTCAGAATAATGTCATTTACCTGTTTTTGTGTCTGCAGTTTTGAGCACGGTTTGATGATTATAGAAATTTTAATATTGTTTTTTCATTTAAGTAGTACCACAAGCCAAAACTTGTCTAGAGTCCTTATGAAGGGCAGAATGTAAATAAAAGTACCTTAGGGGTTTAATTAATTATTCACTTTTAAATTAACTTTTCTATTTTTGTCTTATTTTATGTGAATACTTACAAAAAATATTACTGAGTTATTTTTATTTCTACAATTTTACACATGAGTAAATTTGTTATTGCAGATTTATTATTTTGAAAATACTGCAATATGAAAGGGAGATAAAACTACTTTCTAGTCAGGAAGTTCTGTTATAGGTAGCGATCAATAGATGTTTCAGTTGAGTGGAGTGCATAGTTTTCAAATGATATCCTACACACATGGTGTAGGCCTTCATGTCCCCTAAAGCAGGGGAGCCAGGTGGTACTTGTGGTGTGTAAATCCAGGGTGGAATACTTCTGAGAGTCTTCAGCTAGAGTGCAAAGTTGGGAAACAAGCAGAAGAAACTACATCTGCTTTATGCAGCTTCCCTAAGTCTTGGGGGACCAGCTCATCATGGACCCTAGGCTTCTGTTTACTCTGGCTGCCTGTGTATTAGCGATAAATCAGCCTTGCCTAATAAGCTCACCAAAGTATGCTACCGCAAAATTTGAAAACTCTAATCATATGTATAGATACACACACACACATATGAAATGAAAACTTCCCAAGAATAAAATAAGGTAACTTAGAAACTTTGACAGTGGAATAGACATGTAAGTATTTATGAAATCTCTACCTCCCATAGTGAACTTCTTTTCCTAAGTTTATTTTTTTTTTCAAGAGCAAGAGATACAGAATAAGAAAAAGACAGATAGAGCACCCAGCACCTCTAGCAGCTCTTGATGCCATGATCCATCTCCAGCCTCAGCCAGCCCCGATCATGGACCCATACATGGCAGGAGTACTCAGGGAGTTCTACAGACATGAACCTGAAACCTTCCATGTGGGTCTGCCTCACAGAGCATGGTGTTTTATTGATGTGCTGTGTTATACTCCTGTCTGTCCCGCTTCCCAGCATAGCAACAGTTTCTTACGTTATCTGAACATGTATTTTCTTACAAAAAAATGGGAGAAACCTTTTCTGCTAGAAAAGAGGAAAATAGGAGGTCTGTAAAGACTGCAATAGTCTATAAGTCTTACCCTAAGACAACACAGTTATTTGAGAGACAGAGCTGGGTTTTAACCCCTAACAACTGGTTCCAGAACTTGGGTCCTGAGCTTCCAAACTGCAGTGCCTCTTACAGAACAAACCGGCGCTGACTGAGTGCTCAGTAGGTGCCCCAGTGCATTCATCTTCATGATAAAACTCCTGGTAGGTGTGACCATCACCCACTAGCTGAGGCAACTGAGACCAAGCGAGATTAAGCGAATGTCCAAAGGCCACATGGTTAATAAATGATAGTCAAGATGTGAAAACAGGCTGTCTAGCTCTGAAGCCTGGACCCTGTCTGATTCTCATGTTTATGAGTGTGGCAAAATTGGGACAGAGATGAGCTTTAACTGTAATTAAATCGTTTGGAAGGAATGTCTTTTTAAATTTTTTTCCCTGTCATATCTCAAAAGAGATGCTAAGGACCTTACATTTGTTAGGACACTCCTAGTTTAGTAGGAGGAAGACAAGGTTACTTTCTGGCTAGCTCAAGATCCCCGATACTGCTATTGAGGTGAAATAAGAAATTGACCTCTAATTTCTTTGAAAATAACAAGGTAGTGAACAAGAGAAGGGAAGACAAAGGGACAAAAAGATAGAAAGAATGTGAGTGAAAGCTGGAAGATAAATTGTAGAAAGTATTTTAAGAATGCCCACTCCTGTCTTTTTCCTTTTGACCAGAACCACTATCTTACAGTAACTCACCAAAATGACATTTTTTGAAAGAGCAGAGACACACAATATATGTTCTCTAGGCCTTTTAGAAAACATGGAATGGTTCCTATGGCAACATACATGCGAATTTACAAGAAAGGTGATATTGTAGACATCAAGGGAATGGGTACTGTTCAAAAAGGAATGCCCCACAAATGTTACCATGGCAAAACTGGAAGAGTCTATAGTGTTATACAGCCAGCTGTTGGCATTGTTGTCAACAAACAAGTTAAGGGCAAGATTCTTGCCAAGAGAATTGATGTCATATTGAGCACACTCAGCATTCTAAGAGCAGAAATAGCTTTCTAAAACGCAGGAAGGAAAATTTAATATATATTGTACAGAGTATTTTTGCTATACAGTGCATGTACTTGCTGGAGAGACAGAGAAAGAGAAAGTGAGAAATAACCCCCCAGAGGGGATGGCCACACTGCAATCCCTTCTCCTTCATTCTCCTCTCAGGATTCTGAGCACACATGCACATGCACTTTGTGTGAGTTTCAAGTTGCTGGGTCCCGGACTGTGGTTGGCCAGGTGGGAATTCAGCACTTAAGCCACTACACCACCTGCTGGCCTTATATGAGTCTTTTTTAGGATATAAAACCACCATGAGTACTAAACCCATTGACAGGCAGGATTTGGCAAAAGTGAACGAGGTAATTCTTCATTTTCTCTCTCTCTCTCTCTCTCTCCCTCCCTCCCTCTCTCTGTCACTCTTTTGCTCTCTGGTTTGCTCTCACTCACTCTCTTGCTGAGGACATGTGAAAACCTAAGCAGAATACATATTTTTAAACGTATCAGGGAGTACCAAAGCTCTAACAAGACATTGATAAATTATGGTGCAAGACTCAGGATGCTTTCTTTGTGGTAAAATATTAATATGTAGGTGAATAAATGGGATGTGGTAGAAACTACAATTACTTTCCATTTAAAGTCAACAATGGTCACTTTGACCCTTTTGGGCTTTTTATCTCCCCCATCTCATTTAGCAGATCTCTGAGCTATCGATTTCCAGTCTCTATCATTTTACAAACTGTTCCTTAAGCTTGAAAGAAATGATGCTCAACTGAACAGAAAAATATGTAGGCATATTAAAGAGGTTTTAACTTACTTTCCTTAACTATCTTTGAGAGCATTTTTTTTCCTCCTTAGATATACATATTAGACAATCTTGAATCAGAGAAGGGTGAAAAAAATATTGTCTGCTCTTTTTACTTTTTCCTAGCATTTCTTGCCCTTCATCCCATTTGGAGAGAATCACGTCCAGTATTATTTTGGAAAATATGCCCACCTAGCCACCCTCAGCTTTTTGTACAGAATCCTCGGGTACCATTCATTGGTTCATGTGTCAATATTCTTCAAAATGAGCCAGTCAGAATCTTTCCTACATCTGATTGAGAAGACTTTGTAGTTTGGATCTAAGATTCCAACTCCTGCTATGCTTAAGGAATGAAATGTGATCAAGTACCTTCTTGATCATATTCTAATTTGGGATTTGGAAACACATCAATATGGCTGAATGAAAGCTGATAGAGGCAATTCTCATAGAGAAGTGGAGTAGGAAATCAGATAGAGCACTCTGATAGAAATCCATTTCATGACCAAAATTTTTCTATGGGTTTAACTATTCTCTTGGGTTTCAATTAAGCAAGATGTGTTGGTATGTTACTAACACTGTTCTTTTTCTTCTTGAGTGAAGTTTACTCGGCTTATTTGTGCACAGTCCTAAAAGAGAGTTATGTGCATCAAAAGTTTACACGAGACAAAACAATTCTTTTGTAACCTGGAACTTAACAATATCCAGTTATTAATGTTATACATATATAACAAGTTTTTCAGTAATAAGCAAAGTTTCCCCCAAGCCTCACAAGTAAAATATGTCATATTAAGTTTAATTTAGCTAAAAGAATAGATTAAATGACCTCTGTAATTATTAATATTATCAATATATTTCCTTCTTATTATTTCTGTAAGGCTTAGTGTTCTGTTTCTCTATTCATGGCTTGCTTTATTATATTTAAAGAAATGAACAAAATATACACATTATATAAAATAATTAAAAATAATTAGCCCCGAGATTTGGGCTCTGAATATTGGCTTCCAATGTTCCAAATTACAAAATTGATTCACCAAACCTGAATGAAATGTCAAAGGTACATGACCAATTATCTATGACATTTCATTTGTAGTTAAGGCTATAAATTGTTCATGATGAAGTCTTGAGAGAGATGCTTAAATGTCAAATACTAGAGTTCTGGGTTCTATATTAATTGCTACTTTTATGATTCATACTTTTTCACATTTGTTATCTTTCTGCCATTTAACATTTAGCACATTTGACTCTTTACACTTTTAATTTAAATTTGGATATAGAACAGAGAAAAGAGTAGTGCACATAAAAGTAACTGACTAAAAAAAAAAGATGAACCGATCTTTTGATAGCATTGATGATAATGTAATTTGTTCAATTTAACTGTCAAATAAGATTAAGATAGTCAATTGTTTCAAAATACATAATGGAAAAAAACTGTAGCCCTCTATTCATACTCGTATTTGAATTGATATCTGACTTTTCACAGTTCTAGTTTTAAGCAGGTATCATGGAAGTCAGGTATCTCAGTTGGTAGATACATTTTAGAAATATTAATAGCTATTCCCAAATCAAATATCCTTCACAATTAATCTCTGATATGTGCCTCATATAATAGGCATACTTACCTAATTTTTAGACAATCCAAGTCATTCTTTCTTTTTAAGAATTTTCTTAATCAAACAATGGAGGGATTTATAATATTCTACCATGGAAAAACTTAATTTTATATCTTCATGCCTTGCAAAATTTATTGCAAATTTTTAATTCAAAATCAATCAGAATCCTATTTTGGAGAAGATTAAAATGATTTATACGTTTATATGGGAATATAAAGGAGAGAATACTTCAATAAAGTCTTAAAATAGTATATAAGATCAGGAACTTGTCATTTAAGATAAAAAAATTAATCTGCTATAATCAAATGATTTTGTCAGAAAAATAAAAAACGAGATGTTCTACGTGATTTTAATAAATATACAAAAACATGGAAAATGTAAACTCTATTTTAAAATAATGTTAATCACTGAATGGCAATATTCAGTGGTTAGCAGTCAGTGGTTAAGGTTGCTTTAAATAATGTTTGTATGATTGACTTTCCTCTCAGAAAACAAATTAAGCTTGCTCTATCATTCATATACATTTTTAAATGCTATAATTATAAAAGCACAAATACAAGAACTATCATCAGAATTGAGAAGTCATTTTTACCAGAGAGAGTGTGATGCGCCAGCAGGTGATGTGGTGATCAAGCATTGGACTCCCATATGGCTGACTGCAGTTTTAGTGCCAGACCCAGTAGCTTGCTTTCTCACTTTGGGACCAGCAGGTGGCATGGTGGTTAAGAGCACTGGACTCCCACATGCCCAACCATGGTTCAACTCCCAGACCTGGTGGCTTCCTTTCTCATTTTCCTTCTCTCTCTCTGTCTCTCTCTGGTCAAATTGGAAAATAATAATAAATAAAGTTAAAATAAAATAATTCTTAAGAGAAAAAAAGAAAGTGAGAAAGCATTCCCTCATGGAGGATGGTTATACTGCAATCTCATCTCCTGCACTTCTCCTTCCTTTTGGGATTTTAGGTACACATGTACATATGCCTGGGATGTTTCTCAAGCCATCACATCCAGGACACAAACTGCACGGTCAACTGTATGGTGTCCAGCTGCCTTAACCACCACACCACAGGCTGGCCTGAGGATCATTTTTAAGGCAGACAGAATCTTAATGTCATAAAGAGAAAGAATAACAAAATTGACTGCATAAAGATTAGAAATCTGGGGGTCCAGGCAGTGACTCAGTAGTAACACAACTAGATCTACATGGGAAAGTTTCTGGGTTCACATTCAGGGACTTCCCTGAGTCTGTCTGTGATTCAGGTCAGTTGAATTTGGAAGTGGATCTCAGCATAGAGAACATTTGGGGGATGCCTCCTCTTCTGTCTCTCTCAATCTTTCTCTTTCTCTGTTTCTTTCTCTCATGGAAGAAATAAGTAAATAAACTTAAAAATAGCAAAAAATCAGAAATTTCAACACTTCAATGCTCATTATATATGCATCAAAAGACAAATGATAAACTGCAGCCAAACATTTGCTTCACACTAAGGAAGCAAGTCACCACTATACAAAGAACATTTCAAATTAATTATGAAATACTCAACAAAAGCTCTTCAAGAAAAATCTGAAAAATTGTTACCACTGTGGTACAGAATCTTCAAGCTTTAATTTCAAGAATGCACATCTAAAATTTTCAATATGTTCAAATGCATTTGGCAAATGTATATGGGCAATTATATTTATTAGTATAGTTTAGAATTTTCTTAAAGTCTTCAGCTTTCACTATCTTTAGTTTTCTTTTCTTTTTATTTTTTTTCTGGGTCTTTTGCCCTGATCTTTCTTTTCTTGCTTCTCTTTCAGCATTGACAAATTCTTTGCTTAAGTAGCAGAATAGAATATTATCAAATAATCTATGATTGTTCTTCTCTCATTTCTAATTCTTACAAAGAATAAATTATAGCTTTCTCTTGCATTAAGTTATATAATCAAAGACTAAGATGATTTACATACCTGTGTAAGTCTTTTTAATATTTTATATAACAAAATCATTTTTAATAGAATATAAAATTATTGAAATTAAAGTATCTGCTGGGGTTTTGAATGCATGGAAGCCTATATTGTCTCCCTACTTGATATTCTAATGTATGTGACCTTATCAGCGCCAGTAAAGACCTTGGCCAATAAACTATAGAGAGCCCTGACCTTGCCCTTATTTCTATTTCCTTGGTTTCCTTCCCCAAGCCTGGTCAACTCTCTGAGTTAGGGAAGAAATCACAACTTTTCTTTTCTTTTTATTAACACACACACACACACACACAGGTGCACACACTCACACATAGGCACAAACATTATTTTCCTCAGAATGAAATCAAGCTTTTTTGCCAATTTGTCCTGTAAATATATTTATAGATGTGCTAGTTAACATATTTCCAAATGTTTATGTAAGTAGTATTGCCATGTATATATAATATCTTTGGAAAATTTTAGATTTTAGTATTAGTATTGAAATTTATAAAGAAAGCATAGCAAATTTCTCTAAATTAAGAATTTATGTAGCTTATGGAATTCATTGGGCTATATATTTTTTTTCAAGACACTTTACTGTACAGAATATGGGGAACATGTGTCAGTGATATTTGTAACATTCTCAGTTTTCTTTAGAACTGATGTAGGCAGTTGTACTTTGGGTAGATCAATTCATTAAAATAATTACAGGGCCAGTAGGTGGTATAGTTGTTAAGGTGCTGGACTGTGCAACTGGAGTCCTGGATTGGTTGGTTTAAGACTCATGCCAAGCCCATGTGTATACATGCCTAAAATCCCAGGAGGAGAATGGAGGAGAAGCGATTTAGGCATGACTATCGCTTGTCCCCCAGGGGTTGGGGGTGCGATAATTTCACACTTTTCCTCTCACTAGTTCACTCTTTCTCTGGCAAGCACATGCACCCTATGGCAAAAACATTCAAAAATAAAAAATGAGCAAAGTAGATATAGCTACTGTTTGACCTAATACTCCCTTATCATTTTAAATGCTTTTTAAATTTTTTTGCTATAGCCTTATTTCCACTTTTAAACAAAATGTTGTTTAGTTAACTGAGGAATTTACAAAACATTAGACAGTGATCCAAGGCTATTATTATCAGAAATGTGGCCCCTTCCCCCCACCAAAAAAAAAAAAAAAAAAGAAAAGAAAAGAAAGAAAGAAATATTTGGGAGCTGGTTATGACCTATGTTAAATTATTTTATTTTAAGGAGACTTTCATACTTTATCTATGTTTTTTTATTCCAAAACTTAGTATATATTGTGGGGTAGTAAAACCATTTCATTTACCTTCTAAGCACGTGAGTACATGCATACACAATGGTTCCCTTTCACTGTAAAATTGTTTTTAGTCATTGGTGTAACAAAATTTATCTGTGCCTTTTCTCTATTCATGATATGTCCCTGGTAAGCTGAATGACAGTTTCAGATATGTTTATTTCTGTCACTTTCTTATCAAAAAAATTAAAGTAATTATCACTTTTCTTCAGTGAGAAGGAAAAGGGAACAAGTTACTGACAGGTGTAATTGAAATACCCCTAAATCAAAGCTGTCTAAAATCCACTATGAAAGTAGAGGGATCAAGGTAAATAAAACATACTTGAATAAGACTGGGGCTGGCACCAGCAGATGGTGTATTGGTTACTTCACTGGACTCCCATGTACATGACTGTGGTTTGAGTCCCAGACCTGGTGGTTTAAAACTCACACGGGTTGCATGTGCATGTATGTCCAAAATCCTGAGAGGAGAATGGAAAAGGGATTGAGTTGTGGCCATCCCCCTTGGGGGGGGGGGTTCCTCATTTTCTGTCTCTCTTTATCTGTCTGTCTCTCCAAAGATTGCAAGCACCCTATAGCAAAAATTTATCTTAAGAAAAACAAACAAACAAACAGACAAACAAAAACTGATGGGCTGAAAGGATTAAGAAATATTAGGCAACAGCAAGGCTGAAGCAAAGCTAAAGAGTTTGAAATTTGGGAAGTAAAGTCATGTCATAGAATAAAATATTTCTCTATCTTAGAAGGTGATGCTGATGGAGGAAGATGTTCCAGAAGAGACCCTAGAAACAGACTGAAGGGCAAGATCTTTTCAACCTTAACTTTCATGGTTACAACAACAGATTCATAAGAAATGAAGACACGGGAAAATACACAAATACATTCATCATTCTAGTATCTTATATCAATTCCCTGAGAAAGAAGTATTTCTGACTATAATGTGGCTCCTTGGGAGAGAATTACTCATTAAGATTTAATCAGCTATTAACATCTTAGTGTGGTTACATCATTTTGGAGTTAAATTTCTAAGCATTTCAGTGAAAGGCAAAAGCATCAGTCTGTCTCATCTCTATGAGTCGATCTGAACAATTCAATTTTAGATAAATTTATAAGATTCTTTGAGCTTGATTTGCCATAGATCAATTTTTCTCACTCTTCTTTATTTAAGAAGTAAAATTGAAAAGCTGCAGCTATCTGGCCCAGAAGGGGACAAATAGAACTTTTTATTTTAAAAGGTTTCCCAGCACATACTTTTTAATGTAGCTAGATCAAAACAACAAGGAATGAAATTGTAAATGCTTTCATGTACATCAACTACCGCAATGGTCACCAGGGTCGTCTCTGCCATCGGTCAGAATGTATTCATCTGTTTTCATTCCTGTCTGGTTCTGTTGAAATCCCATTTGACTTTGCTGGACACCCTGACACTCTTATATTTTATTAGTATGGCAATGTGTATGCAAAGAGATGCAATTGTACAATTCACAGTTAAAAATAACATTAAACAGGAACCAGGAGAAGGGATTATTTTATTTTATTGTGCCTAAATTTCAAGCTCAGAGAGAAATTTATATGTGTAAAAGGAGAAAGTTATCATCTCACAGTAGATAAGTCATTCATATGCACTCATACAAAATGTATAGAAAATATTTCAGAATACTTTTCCAAATAAAAAGTTTAAAAAATTAATATGGGCTAGATTCAAATTAGCTGTAGTTCTACAAAATTCATTGGATCTTTATTACAAACATGAGATAGGTGTACAAATTTTTTTTTTTTAGAAGTTTTTGCTATAGGGTGCATGTGCTCGCCAGACAGACAGAGAGAGACAGAGAGGCAGAAAGCGAGAAATCACCCCCCCGGGGGGATGGCCATGCCGCAATCTCTTCTCCTCCATTCTCCTCTTGGGATCTTGGGCACGCATGCACACGCACCCAGCGTAAGTTTAAGCCACCAGGTCTGGGACGCAAATGCGGTCTACTATGTGGGAGTCCAGCCACATAGCCATTACGCTAACTGCTGGTCCCTAGGTGTACAAATTTTAGCCAAAAATTAATTGTGACTGACTTTATAGCTTTTATATTTGGAAGGTTATGAGTTTACTGAAATTAAGTCTTTTACTTGTTAAACCGTAATTAACAAGCCATTAGACTAATCTGGCAATGAGAAATAGGAAATAGATTGTAGAGGTGAGTCAATGAATTGGAATTATTATTGTCTGGAGCAATTTTTAACACTTTCAGAAAGTACTATTCAATTTCCTCACATGGCTTTGCCAGTTTATATCAGGACTCCAAATTCGTGCCATGTGATGTTCATTTTTCAGCTCGACCTAATTACATTAGGGGGACTTGACAAGTATAACACGTGGTGCTATGGAGGAGAACAATTGCTTCCGTGTGAAAAAGAAGCCACAGAAAGAAAACTAGAAAACATGAGTTATTAGATATAATTGTCATGTTACCATTAAGCTTTTCTAAACAAGAAAAAATTTCTGGGATATTGGAGAAATGAGTCCTCTAGTGAGCTTGTAGTCTATGTATTGATGTTTTCTACTATCAATTTAAAAATAAAATACAAATTCAGAAAATCACATATATAAATGTATAGTTTAATTACAAAAAAAAGTTAGAAAACTCTTTAAGACAGAGAAATAAAAAGGAGAGAAAGAAAGCAACAGAATGTGGCCAGTGGGACCTTCTCCACCGTCCCTCCATTCCATCTGATTTTGAGCACACAAGCACACCTGTGATGTGTTCCAAGTCATAGGAGCAGGGCTTGAACTACACAGTTGGCCATATTGGATCTGGCTCCCTCAACCACCAAGCCATGGAGCTCACCCATTTTTCTCACTTCTTTTTATTGTAATTATTTGCTTGACTATTTTTTTGATGCCTACCTGTGTCAATAGATAAATTTTATTGGTTATGTTACTGGTTTTATTATTTTTTTCCCGTTGTCAAAGTTGTCAGTCTTCCCTTATGTGTTTTCTATCACAACTGCTCTTCTTTTAAGAAAAGGTTTCCCCCTGTTAAATTGGTAAGAATCATACCAAAAACTGTTAAGTATAATAATGTATCTGCTTGAAAGAATCGTTGGATAGGGGTCAGACTGCAATGTGGTAGATAAGGGGGCTGGATCCCACACACCCAACTGTGCAGTTCAATACCTGGACCTAATAGCTTGAGAAAAATGTCAGGTACATTTGCATCCATGCCCAAAATACCAAAAGGAGAGAGAAAAGGAGGAAAGGGGATTAGGAGGTGACCATTCCCCATGAGATTGCTTTCTCATTTTCTCTCCCTTCTTCTGTGCAGTGAGTGCATGTACTCTAAAAAAAAAAAATAATTATTAAAGATCAACAGATTTTTTTCTATAAATTTTCAGTTAGATAATGGAATGTTATAAGTAATTGAATTTATATTTTTCCACAATACTAATTTGTTGTTAATATTTCTGTAGAAGTGAGATTTCTTCAGTCCTAGAGTTGGATCTTGGCATATGTTGCTCACCCTCAGCTTCCACATAGATATCTTTTATATGTGTGTAGGTACTAAAAGAAAGTATGCTTCAGATATAATACCTGAATATCTATAATATAAAAGGGCAGAATTATGTAGACTGCACTGAGTAAAATTCCTAGCACTCTGGAAATCCACATACCAAAAAGAAAGTATCTAGACACAGACATCACACCCCTCACAAAAGTAAAATCAAAACTGAATATAGACCCAAATGTAAAACATAAAACAAGAAAATTCTTAGAAGATAATTCAGAAAAAAGTCAAGAGTCCATTGAGAATGACAATGACTTTTTAGATACAACACCATAGGCAAGATTCATGAAAAAAATCATTGATAAGCTGAACTTCATTTAAATTAAAATTTCTACTCTGTAAAAGATACTGTCAAGAAAATGTGAAGTCACAAATTGTGGAAAAAATTTACAAAAAAAAAATCTGATAACAGTTTGTTAGCTAAAATATACATGGAGATAGGGATTAAATGTAAATTAAAAAGTAAATAAATAAATACAAAAAAAAGAAATGAACATTTGTAAAAGAGCTTAAGTGACACCTTAACAAATAATATTTTTATTGGGTTGTCAGGAAAGTCATGATGCATTTTTGCTTAGAAAAACAAAGAAATTTGCAAATTAAAATAATAATTAGATACCATTACACACTTATTAGAATTACATCCAGAACATGGACAACAGCAAGTGCTGACAGGGAAGTTCTCATTCTCTGTTGGTGGGAATGAGAAAGGATTGTTTCGTGGCTACCCCCCCGGGATTGATTTTTCACTTTGTCTCTGTTTTTCTGGCAAGTGTATACTCCCTATAGCAAAAGTCTCTCTTGAAAACAAAACAAAACAAAAAAACTGCACGCATGCTTATAGCAGCTTTCTTCATAATTGCCAAAATGTAGAAACAACTGAGATGTAAGGACATCTGTAGGTGAGTTGGAAAAACCGTGGTGCATCCAGATAATAGAATATTAGTGCTAAAAAGTAATGAGCTATCAAGTGTAAAAAGATACTTGAATATCTATATCTATATGATATTTAAATATATATATATATATATTTTGAGAAGTATTTGCTATAGAGTGCATGCACTTGCCAGAAAGACAGAAAACGAGAAATCACCCTGCAGGGGGGATGGCCACGCCACAATCCCTTCTCCTCCATACTCCTCTCGGGATCTTGGGCACACACACACGAACATTCAGTGTGAGTTTAAGCCACCAGATCTGGGACTCAAACCACGATTAACTACATGGAAGTTCAGCAACAAAGGCATTATGCCAACTGCTGGTCCCTTAAATGCATATTGCTAAGGAAAGAAGTCAATATGGAAAGACAATACATTGTAAAATCCAATTATATGACATTATGGAAAAAACAAATCTATGGGAACCGTGAAAAGTTCAGTGGTTGCCAGGAGTTGGTATGGGAGGGTTGCATAGACCAAAGTAGAAAGTAATTTTAGGTTAGTCTAACTACTCTGTATAATTCTGTATAATACCATAGTGATGTCATATATGTGTTCAAAACTATAGAATATCCAACAAAGAATAAATCCTAATGTAAATTACAGACTTTGAATGAGTGTGATATATTATTGTAGGTTCATCAGTTGCAATAAATGTACCAATCTGTGGTGACTGTTGATAATGAGGGAGGCCAGTGAAACTTGAACTGCTCTACCAGCGTAAAGCCTTCAAATAAAAAATTCCTAGCACTGGTTTATTCTTTGGAGAGGTGTTTTTTTTTTTTTTTTTCGCTATAGGGCGTGTGCACTCGCCAGACAGACAGAGAGAGACATAGAGACAGAAAGCGAGAAATCACCCCCCAGGGGGGATGGCTACGCTGCAATCCCTTCTCCTCCATTCTCCTCTTGAGATCTTGGGCACACATGCACACGCGCCCAGCGTGAGTTTTAAGCCACCAGATCCGGGATGCAAACCGCGGTCAACTACGTGGGAGTCCAGCAACATAGCCATTACGCTAACTTCTGGTTCCCAGCACTGGTTATTTCTTAACCAATCCATCGTGGATATTCCAAGTTTCATAATTATTGTAGGAATAAAAGTTGGCTCAAGCTTAATTAAATACTTTCAATATTTTAAAAATAAATGTTATGAAAGTACTACATATTTTTATAAGGTATAAGAAAATATAAAGCTACAGTTATAAAAGCATGTTATGTCAATATCAATTTGTAAAATATTAATTCGGAGTACAGATTGCTTACTAGCATGGTCATGGCACTTAATGACCAGTTGTTGGTTTCTTTATCTGGAGAATATGTACAATTAGAGTCACTTATGCTTTCTATGAGTGCTAAATAAACTAATATTTGTAAAGCTTTGCTTGACACATCCACTCATATTTATGTGATAACAATAATAAATTCAAGCTTCACAGAAATTGGTTTCTGAATCTGAGTTTCAAGACTTAGTAACAGTGTGACTTTAGAAAAAAAAGGAATCATAAACTTTCTGTAGTTGACATTTATGATGATGTTACCCTGCCCCACTTCACTCAATCACAAGTATTTATTAAGAAAATATTTCATAAGATATAATTATTTAAACACTAAAGATAAAACTATGAAATAAATATTCTGTCTCCTCAGTAAATTTGAGCATATATTAGAAGATATTAAGAGCAATGAAAGAAAAAGTAAAGAGATCAGAGAACAGAGAATGTCAGTAATTGGGATTCTGTGCATAATTTTATGTATGGAGTCAGAGGAAAGCCTTATTATGAAGGTGTAATTTGAGTTGAGGGAGAGACTGTTGGCTAAGCTAAAGGATTAAGGAGAGACAAGAACAGAAATAAGGGCCTTGACTTGCCTGATTTGTTTCAGGGAGTGAGACAAGAGTGTAGTGAGGAAGACTAGTCAGGTAGGAAGGTAAATGGGAATGGGAAGCCAGATCGTGAGGGTGTGGTCAGTTATGAAAAGACCTTGGCTGTGTGGAGTGGAAGAGTAGCATTCGAAAGTTTTGAGAATTCATATGTTCTGACATCTTTCAAAGGATCACTCTGTGTGCTTTAGATAAGATAATAAGCAACAAAATGTGCGAGAGAGGGAGGGATGGGGAGGGAGGGAGAGTGGGAGGGAGGGAGGAGGAGGAGAGAGAGAGAGAGAGAGAGAATTTGAGGGACATTAACTCAGCTGAAGGGTAACTGTGATTTATCCAGTTTGGTATGGGCTTGTTTTAGTTTAGTCTGTTGAAGAAATGGAGGCTACCTTCCTTTCTTTCTTTCTTTCTTTCTTTCTCTCTCTCTCTCTCTCTCTCTCTCTCTCTCTCTCTCTCTCTCTCTCTCTCTCTCTCTCTCTCTCTCTCTCTCTCTCTCTCTCTCTCTCTCTCTCTCTCTCTCTCTCTCTCTCTCTCTCTCTCTCTCTCTCTCTCTCTCTCTCTCTCTCTCTCTCTCTCTCTCTCTCTCTCTCTCTCTTTCTTTCTTTTTAACATTGATTAGCAATTTATTCCTCAAAACGAAAAAAACCATGGAGCCCTTCAGTTTAGAGAAGTTTTGATAACAGTTTTGTCGCATGGCGGATATCTATTTTTTTCATCATTTATTATTATTATTTATACATTCCATTGTTATACATCATACATCATTTAGTTTGTAAAGAGAATTTACTGAACATTTCATATGCCAAACAGCAGGCAAGCTGAGAATGCTACCATGTTATTAAAACCCAACCACACGTCCACCAACCCAGTGACAGTTAATTGGCCCCGGGGGCTAACCATCCATTTCAGGTTGGATAATATCATTGTTATATTTTAATTCGAAACCAGAAACATGTGTTAATGCTTCCCCGATAATGAGAGCTGCAGAATGGTGTCATATGAAATTTATAAGTAGTCAGTTGTCATGAACATGCTATAAAATAGTGACGATGAAGCCTATGTCATCATTTCTAACTCAATTTTTCAACTCTAGTTTAATACTAAATTTAATTCTCTTTAGTAAAGGAGTTTTGGGCTTCTCTAAGCTTCTGTGCAGAATTTTAAAGCCAGAAAACCAGGAGGGAAACATTGTTCCAATCCTCTCTTCTCTAGCCACCTATACTCCAGCACAATGCAGCTTTAGCCATCGGGGACCTTCTGTACTTGAAGAGATGGGCTGTTAACCTAAGGCTTGTTGCTTATTCATAGCCTGCATTATAAATTTACCTCAGGATATAATGACCCGGAGATTTTGTTCCATATAATGGTTTGTACAGTCCTTTTAAGTGTCATGTTATAGTCATAACCTAAAATTAATGTTCCAAAGTGGATTCTTTCTACTCTAATGTTTTATGGTATTTCAGTGTGTAATGGGGCTTCTACTGACATATCATTGTATCAGATGTTTTCAAGAAAGAGCCTTGCAACATTCAAGATGAGTGCTCTTTTACAAGGGTAAGTAAAACTCCTGTGAGTGTCCTGTTACGGACTCGGTCACTATCAAAGTTTGATAAACTATCCATCTGTTGTTCAAAAGGACTATACAGAGCCTCTGCTTTCTTCCAAGTTTGTGACCAACACCCAATGGAGAGTTGAGCTTTCCACTGTTACTGTCAAAGTCTCTAGGCATACCCCTCCTGGGTGACATTAACATCCAATTCATAGGAAAGTGACTGATTTAAAATACCCAACGCCTACACAGCACACCTGGCACTTTTGGCTGGACTGCATTCCTGATCGTACTCTCTCATCCAATTCCACTGAGCACCCTTTTTAAAAGGGTAGCTTTTACAGAATATGTACCAGTTGGGCAAGGTGGAGGATTAATACTCACAAATAACCTAATAACCCCTCAAATTCCTGCAGCTGATTAGAACAGTGGGGCAAGGAAAGGTTTGGATTTTATCAATAACTGCTGATGGCATGATCTTTGTCTTACTTGACAAAACCACCTTAAAGAATGACAGATAAGTCAAACCCTTGTAACTTGTTCTGGTTTACAGCCTATTCTTTGCTTTGCAGTAGCTCTATTAATTTTGTACAAGCCTGCTCAAGGTCTAAAAGAGAGTCAGAAGTTAGCATTTTATCATCAATGTAATGGATATAGCACACCGTATTAGACTTACTCTAGTTCTCTGAGTCTTGCGCAATTATGCCATGGTAGAAGGTAGGGTTGAAGGTCCATAGTTTTACTCCCCAGCAGAATGCTAATGGTCTTGTCAATCTCTATGAATATCCATACTAAAAAAGGCACTAGCTGAATCAACAACAAGCAGTGGTTGGAATCACTTTTATTTTTCTTTTCAGAGAGTCTTATTAAAACCACATTAGGGTATTTGTCTAATTTAAGAGAGTCCACTCTTACTTTTATTAGATTTACCCACATCTGTTTGCAAGTGACCTTAGTTGATCCCATATCTTGTTTCCCTTGCCTTTTTTCTTTTTTCTTTTTCTTTTCTCTCTTTGGTCTAATCTCCTATGATTTCAACTCCCTTCTCCTGTCTCATAATCTCAATCTCCCCTAGGTCAGCAATTGCTTGGGCAGGATAGCAAATACGCACATACACCATGAGGGCAAGGACCAAGATAAGAGTGTCATAATAGAAACAAGGGGCTGATTGTAATATAATACCTTATCCTCCATACTAGCAGTAAAGTCCATGTCATTTAGCCTCTAAAATGATTGGTGTAAATGGTACCATCCATCACCAGCCCCCCCCCCCCATAAACTCTTGTAATTCCTCCATAGCATTCAACCTAGGGAACATTAAAGGAAGGTCACCCTCATTAGGCTATACTAAATGGCATGCCTCCATGAGCCAACTTAATAGGGAGGTCTTATGACTGTCTACCACAGCTCAGTGGATGTGCGGCCACAGGGAAGTACACCTAGTGGTAGGTAGATGACGACTGTCTACCACAGCTCAGTGGATGTGCGGCTGCAGGGAAGTACACCTAATGGTAGGTAGATGATATTTTCTTCATTTCTTCCCCTGAAAGAAGAATTTCACCTGGCCCTGAATTCCATAGCTGTTCCATGATGTTTTATACCTCTTCTGTCTAAACCTGGCTGTTAGCTTCATTAACTTAGCCAAAGTGTGTGGTGGAGATGCCATACTATGCGAGTCACTGGGGAAAGGGCGAAGGGACCCATCATGGGCCAGCTGGGGTTCTGTGTTTTTTCAACTTTTGCATCATCACAGGTCTGGCTTATGGTGGGATGAATCTTTCCCCATTCTATTCTATTACCTCAATGGGGGGATCGTCCTCTGAGGAATCTGAGTCCTCAGTGGGCTACCACCTTTGGGGATTGCTGCCTTCCTGCACCAGTACAGCACAAATTAGTGCTAGCAGCAGTTTCACCCTTTCACCTGTGCAAAGTGGCAGGCTAATCCCTGTAACTTTTCAGTTGCTTGCTATAAGCGATGCTCGAAGAAGTCCCTAGTTTCAGCCTAAATGACACAAATGTCTTGCTCCAGTTGAAGCACAATCTCGTTTTATGTGAGTGGCTAATTCCTGTTTGGCTTCTAAGTGCAGATCACAGAGGAGTGGCCACCCAACTGTGGTGGTGATATTTTTACTGCTCTTTTTTCCTCAAGGTTCTTCTTCTCATTAACTGCTCTTAAAAGTCAGTTTTGAACAGACAACTCTGCAAGGAAGACATGTGAGTGGCTGAAAAGCATATGAAAAAAGACTCAATATCTCTTACAATAAGGGGAATGAAAAATCAAAACCACAATGAGAGACCACTTAACCCCATTCAGAATGGCTAAGACTAAAAGTTTAAAGATTAGAGGCCAGCAGGTAGTGTAGTGATTAAGCCCTTAACCCCATTCAGAATGGCTAAGACTAAAAAAGTAAAGATCAGAGGCCAGCAGGTAGTGTAGTGATTAAGCTGCTGGTATCCTATGTGGTTAACTGCAGTTCAAGTCCTGGACCCAGTGGCTTGAGTTCACTCTGGGCATGTGTGTGTGCATGCCCAAATCCCAAGAGGAGAATGGAGGAGAAGGGATTGTGGCATGGCCACACCCCTCGGGGGTGATTTGTTTTCTATCTCTCTGCTTCTGACTCTCTGGTGAGCACATACACCCTATAGCAAAAATATCTGAAAAGAAAAATAATAGTACGTGCCTGGAAGGCTGCAGTGAAAGGTGAACCCTCCTCCACTGTTGGTGGGAATGTAAATTAGAACAACCAATGTGAAGAACAATATAGAGGTTCCTCAGAAACCTACAAATAGAACTACCTTGTGATCCAGTAAGTTCACTCTTAGGTATCTACCCAAAGAATAGAAAAACACTCAGTCAGCAAAACACTTGCATCCATATTTAATGCATAATTATTTACAATTGCTAGGACACAGAATCCATCCAAATGTCCAAGACCAGATGAGTAAGTTAAAAATATGTGGCATGTGTGTACACACTATGGAATATTACTCTGCCATAAAAAATGAGACCCTGATATTTTATATAAAGTAGACAAATATGGAAAGTTTACTGCTAAGCAAAATAAGCCAGACTATGGAAGACAGACTTCGTATTGTCTCTGTTTAATATACTGAATGTCTGCACTCTACAGTAGAAACCAAAGACTGGAAGGTATAATAGCATGGAGGACAACTATACATACTAGAGACAGCATAGGAGGGGATGGCTCCCTTGAACTGAGGGAGCCCCATTCCTGAGAGAGCTTGTCTATAATGTCTACCAATCTCCAATAACACACCATAAGGTCCAACAGGGGAAGACACAAGTATATTACGTACATAAACAGGACCAGATGCTCTGCCAATGGGAAGGCGGGAAATGATCCATATCATCATTGAGCACAGACCTGGGTTATATCGGTTAACATCGAAGAGTACATGCATCACCTATAAGATCAGCAGAGATGCCCTGTCTCCAAAGCGGGGCTCTGATTTCCACATGCTTTGTTTGAAGATTACAAGAAAAGATTAGGTTATTGATTAGCAGAATCACTGGTGCTTGTACATTAATTTAGTGTATCTGATTTTGGGATGTTGACGTGGGAGAGGAGCACACACCTCAGAAACAGCTCTGGCCGCACACTAATTCCATGAGATAAGAGAATGGTCGTGAGTCATTCATTAGAACCAGCTGGACCAACAGCACCAGCAGCTGGGTCTCAGAGAGAGAGGGTGAAGAGAAGGTTGGGAGGAGAGTGCAATGTGTGAGCCTAGCTGCAGATGGCATAGATTAAAAAAAAAATCTAGATCATTTCACAAGGACATTAAAGTGAAAAATTAATAAATGAGTAGCTTAAATATTTTTTCATATTCTTTCTAGCTGTGATTAATAGAACATTTCGCTCATAAGCTCCTTAAGAATGTCTCACGCTAATATGTACAATGCATATATTCATTATTTAGGCAAATAATAAAAGAAGCCTGGGATTCTTGATGGCCATTGAGATTTTAATGGGATATACTATAAATTTATTTTTAATAGGTAAATATGCTTTATCATTCCCTTACTGCAAACAGAATCTTCATGCTACATATGGTACTACAATTAATATGATGTTTACATACTTCTGCTTTTTTATTTTTAATCTTTTCTACTGAATGACATTTGGATGAACTATAGTTAGTAACTAAACACAAACCAGAACCGTGGATATTTCATAAGGATAGGTATACTGTAAAGTAATGTGAATGAGGGAGTAACTATTCATAAGCATTGCTTTTAATACTGAAATAGTAAAGTCTCTTAAATGCAAGTGTGCCCCATTTTAATTTTATTCCTGCACATAATTTTCTCAGTCTCAATTTGATCAGTTCAAGAACGTGTCTTAATTTAATTGTTTTCACCTTAATAAGACATTTTAAGAATATTTTGAAGCTTCTGTAATTGATGTGTTTTTTAAAAAATCCCTTCTATCTGCTGTTTTTTTTTAAAATAGATATAGCTAAATATGAAAGGGCTATAGAAAATAATTAAGATCAAATTATATCATAACTCTTAAGTATGTGGAGTAAGATCATTTTTGCCCTATCTATAAGATATAGCACATTAATGATTATATCTTTCTTCATTATAAAGATAAAGAAAATCTCAAGAGTGAAAAAAGTGTTTGTATTCTTTTCATAAATACATTTCTCATAACTAAAAAGGCTTAAAGCACAAATCTTATACATTAAATTGCAAACTCCTTAGAGCCAAGACCCTATTATTTCTACACATCTTTTAAGTGCCATGACTTTTCAAAAAATATTAATATAGAAATTGTCCTGTAATAATGGTAAAAACATTTCTTTAAAAGGAAATGTGTCTTTATAAGATAATTTTTTTTTAACCAACTGAGTTTTATTTGCTGTATAAACCAAACCACCTAAAATCTTTCAGGTGAAAAAATACTAAATTTGAATAAAGATATTACAAAACGAATTAGAGCCCAATAAAAATTAACTTCGGGAAGGGAACATAATTCTACTCAAATAAGGCAAACATGTTTATAGACCACAGATTAGTTTATTTTTAACACCCATCATGCCATGAATTCATAGGGAATAGGTTCCAGTAGCTCAGGCTCCTTTCCATTGGTTCTCACAAAGTGCGCTTCTCTGGGTGGAGCAGGCTGGCGCTTTAGTTGAACCCAGATACCTTTCTCTTTGGCTTCTTTCTTTTTCTGGTCATTTTCCTTCACACGTTTTAGGAAGCTATCTCTGCTCTTAGAATGTTTAATATGCTCAATACGCACATTGATTCTCTTGGCAAGAATCTTGCCCTTAACTTGTTTGTTCACAACAATGCCAACAGCATGCTGGGTAACATAGTAGACTCTTCCAGTTTTGCCATGGTAACATTTGTGGGGCATTCCTTTTTGAACAGTACCCATTCCCTTAATGTCTACAATATCACCTTTCTTGTAGATTCACATGTATGTCGCCAAAGGAACAACTCCATGTTTTCTAAAAGGCCTAGAGAACATAAATCGGGTGCCTTTCCTCTTTCTCTTTGTGTTCGTCATTTTGGTTAATTACTGGAAGATGGCAGTTCCGGCCAAAACGCTATAAGATAAATGTTATCTTTCCTTTTTTGTTAGTAAGTTGACTTAACCTTTCAAAGGTAAGCCTCTAAAATCTTTCATTATAGAATTGCTTTGCAAATAATTAGTGAAATGTCAACAAATTAATTCAGAAAGAATGGATCATTGCCAATATGATCATTTTTTGAGGAGTAAAAGACAGGATAAAATATGAGAACACTGGATGATTGTACATAGAGTTAAAGAAATACTGAATTCAAAAAGGAAGATACCTATGTCGATTTGTGCAATATTCTATTTTATTTATTTTTTTCTCTCTGAAAAAAACACTTAGGATATATTAAGTTTGGATCTCTTGAGATGTTTCTTACCTGGCCGGTAAATCTCCAACCATTATTTCTACTGCAATATACTCAAAGTCACTCCCAGTTCTCACTGATGGAAGATGTTACCAAATGTATCTTGCTGTCTCTCTTCAATTTACCTCCAGCTACAAACCTGTACGCAACAACTATACTCTTGTCTAATAATTTGTCATGACATTCATTGCCATAGCTATTTTAGCATCCATAAATTAAACGTTAATTCTAAAATTTGTAATCTCATATGTCATCCTCATAACCTTCAGAATTCTCTTTTCTGGTTCCCCTAAAACTGAAAATGATAATGCTGGCCATGAAAAAGATGATGCTCTTCATAATCATTTAATTCTCATCTATTGATAGACCACAGCCCTGAACTTGTAGCTGTGGCCTCATTTGTCAACTGCATCATGACTTCACTTCTGTGGAGGAGATGTTCCATGTTCCTTCTCCCTGATTCCTAAGATCCCTTCACAGGCACATTTTCAAGTTTTGGTGAAGAAAAAAAAAAGAAAAAGAAAGAAGAAAGAAAGAAAGAAATCATGGCAAGCCTACTGAAACAATTTCGCCTAAGAAGCTGGAAGTGTCTGTGTGAGGCTACAGATTAACCCATTGCCAGCAAGTGACTTTTTTTTTTAATTTATTATAATCATAATCTTGTTTTTATTACATTGAATCACATATAACTTTACAGTGTATTACATTGCTTTTTCAAAAGGGAATGCCATGCATGTCAGTCAATATAGAGACATTAAAATCCCCACTTCATCATTCAATATCTTTTCTTGTTTTTCCTGACCATTATTATTATTATTATTCCAATTTTTTTAACCAATCACTATGTCTCATTTTGCTTCTAAAAAGACTTTACCCATCATGAAATACTTCTCAGACCAATCCAGTTGAGAATACAATAAATGTCATCAACAGGTAATAAGCCATATCTGTGTCCCACTAGTGTCATGCATCTCTATTTTTTTTCTCTTGCTATCTTTCTCTATCCTCTTCTCTTCACCTCCCCATTCCACAGTCTTATCCTCGTTAAGTATTTTCACTGCTTTTATGTCCTCCAATATTTCACTCTCTACCATAGAGTTGGTATATATTAAGTGGATACATACAATATCTTTCTTTCATAGCCTGGCTTACTTCACTCAGCGATAGATCCTCCATATCCGACCACTTTCTATCAAATGCCAAGTGACTGTTGAAGTGATCTGAAATTTCAGCTCCTTTCCTTGGAGCATAGCAAAGCCTATTATAGAATTTATGCCTTAGATTTTCCTATAAAACTAGATGAAAAGCAGATTGTACAACATAGACCTGCCTCTTAAAAATATTGATCAGAAATTCTGTTCGCTCTATCACACTTCAATGGAGTACTACTAGGCCAGCCCATGGCATGGTGGTAAGGCAGTTAAATCTCACATAGGTGACCACACAATTCAAGTCTTAGACTCAGTGGCTTAAGAAAGATGGCAGGAGCATGTGTGTGGATGCCCCAAATCTCGAATAAAGGGAGAAATGGAGAAAGGTTTGCAGCATGACCATTCTTGACAGGGGGAGGAGAGAGCTTTCTCACTTTTGTCTCTCTCTTCTCTGTCTCTCTCTGGCAGGCATACATGCTCTCTGGTAAAAATTTTAAAAAGAGAAAATAGTGGAGTACAATACTTCAGTTTAAACATCTTTGTAACTTGTGAAAAGAGCTTAATTCAGTTAAACATTTCAGAAATAGTAATCTATAATTTTCTAGAACAGATCAACTTATTGCTAGACAAGATTTTGTCTCATTCTTCTGGCACCTTGTCTTTAAAAATTACTTAATACGTAAAGTCTACTCCCAGTTTTGTGGAAATATACACTTGAATAAGAAAAAAAGTACACTATGGGACTGGCAGTTAGCATAATGGCTATGTCACTGAACTCCCACGTAGTTGACCGTGATTCGCATCCCAGACCCGGTGGCTTAAAACTCACGTTGGGCGCGTGTGCGTGCGTGCCCAAGATCCCGAGAGGAGAATGGAGGAGAAGGGACTGCAGCATGACCATCCCCCCTGGGAGGTGATTTCTTGTTTTCTGTCTCTTTATCTCTCTCTGTCTGTCTGGCGAGCACACGCGCCCTATGGTGAAAACCTCTCAAAAAAAAGATAAAAGTACACTACTCACTACTTTAAGTATAATTCCTTCCAGAAAAGGGTTTTGAGATGTTTCTTAATAACATGAAATATGTCCTCTCTTTAAAAACATAAGGGCTTTCATTTTTATATTATGTAATTAATTCTGAAATATTTTATAGCTAATAAAGTTATAAAGAAGCTATAACAATATTTTGGAATATTCTATATAAGTACATAAAGAACTTGAAATAGTGTTAAGACTTGATATTATTCAAATAATACAAAGTAAATCAACCATAATTATAAAGACATTTTTAATCACAGTAATTAAAATTTACAAAATATTACTGCTGTGCAATTATGATAATGGCAATAAAAGATGATTTTCTTCAACAAGGTCATTCTTTGAAACTTAACTATAATAATATAGTCATTATTTTAGGAAATTCATTTCCAAAACTTCTAGCAACCATGCAAATGTATTTACTTAATTATTTCTTTGCAGTTTTTGGATGACATATTTTAAGCTCACTTAGAAAAAGCAAAGATATGGGACCAGCAGTTGGTATAATGGCTATGTCACTTGACTCCCATGTAGTTGACCATGGTTCAAGTCCTGGACCCAGTGGCTTAAACTCATGCCAGGCAATGTGCGTGCGTGCTCAAGAACCCAAAAGGAGAATGAAGGAGAAAGGATTGCAGTGTGGTCATCCCCCTTGGGTGGTGATTTCTCACTTTCTGTCTCTCTGTCTCTCTCTGTCTCTCTGGTGAGCACACAAGCCCTATAGCAAAACCCTCTGGGAAAAAAAAAAGATATAGTATCCCATTTTAAATTGGTAATATTTCTTTTCAGAAAAACACAAATGTATATACACATTTTAACTTTAACTTTGTATTTGCCTGACTTTTTATCATATAAGAAAACTAACTAAAGCCTATCTTGGAAAGCTGTGAAATATCTGGTTTTATAAAAATTTTACTATTGATAATTATGTCATGACTTTAAGCTTTGGAAATAACCCAGTGTATCCATACTCCAAATAACCTACAGGCAAGTATAAGATTCTCTGTGAGGTAAATATTCTGACAACTTTCTTTTCCTTTGTTCTCTCCCTTGACATTCTATGTTCAGTCCTAGAATATTAAGCTTTTTTAGCTTAGTCTTTTACTACATTCAGGTGTTTGGTTGAAGGAACCCGTAGAGTCTTTCCAATCATTTCCACCTCAGCTATAAATCACATCACTTGAAGTTCAGGTCTCAGTGAGTCCACACAGACTCACTGTGGACTCATCTAGTGGAGTTACCCCATCCACCCAAGAGAAGAAAACTCAGAAGCAAAGTTAGTGTTTTTCATGCCTTGAACATCTTGAAGAAGCCCACTGGTAATTCTGTGCTTTTCAGAAAGTTTCTACTATACATATTATGATATAATTTTTAAAGGAGAATGATAATATCGATGAACAATAACTGAATGACTAAAAGGCAGATTAACAGTTCTCAGTAATATATAATTATAAAGTTACGATTGAAAATATTACATTGTTTTAGATAAATTACAATACAGTGATATGTTAATTGTAGTCACGATTGACTAAAATAAGACATAGGTAAGAAACGCTACACTAGAGCAATTCAAGAGTCATTTAGCTTAGCATCAGATTCCCAAGCACACATGATTTTGTTCAAAGCTGGTTTTAAATATTTTTAGCATTATTTTCAATTGTGTCCTAATATGGTTATATTTTCAGCCTCCATTAATTTTTATACACATAATATACAAATTTGGTACACATAGCAAAACATAGCTTAGTTATTTTTCATATGTTGTAAGGAGAAAATAAATCTTTCTTAGATTTCAATGCTAAAGTTTTGTTGAAATAATGGCAGCAAACAAAAACAGGTCTCAACCAGATTTTATATATGTAAATTCTCTCAATGACCCTAAAGCTCCTGTAAGACTTTACGTAAGTCCATAGCATTGTGATGTAAGGCAGTTCACATACAGAACATAGAGAGTTATGTTTTATTCAGCTTTTTCCTTAACACCATTTTTTAAATTGTAAGGTGGTAAGTCTACTTTTTATTAGAAGTACCTTTCATATTTTGCTCATTATAGTTTTTCTATTTGATGTTCTCACATAGTTCAATATATTCATGTATATCTTTCCTAATCAGCTATATAATGTAAGATTATCTATGGCACACGGTGGATATTTGGTTGATTTGATATATCTTAAAATGTCATCATTTTTATATGTGGTTTCATACTTCTGTTAACTAAATTGAGCACTTATAATAAAACTAGTTTTGATATTGATTTTTTTTTAGCCAGAATCAATTGCTTTTGCTTGACTATTCTGGAGCTGTCCTTTGACCTCTGTCTTTACAAGTAGAGAACTGTGCATTTGACCAGAGAGCAGATGCAGTAATGTAATTGATAGATTGAATTTTGAGAACAAAATGGATAGTTTGTTCATGGTAATTTGCTGATTTAATTTGGGTAGGTCCTGATCCTTGCTATATCTTGATATTTTCTTTTTATTTGTTTAATTTAAATTTAATGATTGTATGATTTTACAGCATTTGATGGGGGTCTCAAAGCATAAATGCATTGCTTATGAAGCAAGTCAAAGATATTACAGTATGTACTACCTTTCATTCTTGTTTCTTCTAAATGTCTTTTTTCTTTTTTACCTCCTGAATCACTCCCTCATATCCCCAACTGTCTGTACTTTTCTGTATAGTTTCTGGTCTCTACACTTGCTTTCTCTGCTGTTATACTTTCCAATCTTTTGGTTTCTGCTACAAAGTGTAGACATTTGTTATATATGTCTTTCACAGCTTGGCTTGTTTTGCTTAGCACTAAATCTATATCCATCCACTTTGTATCAAATGACAAGATCTTTTTGTATGTTTGTTTGTTTTTATGTCTGAGTTTTATTCCATAGTGTATATGTGCCACATTTTTTCAATTCCATTCTTGGGTACTGAGGCTGATTTCATGTCTTAGCAATTATGAATAGGGCTTCAATAAACATGTATGTTGAAGTATCTTTTAAACAGTGTTTTCCAATCCTTGGGGTAAATATCAAGGAGTGGAATTACTGGGTCTTATGGGGTAGGTCTTTGAGGAACCTCCATGTTGTTCTCCATGGTGACCATACTAGTCTTATTTACATGCCTAGCCTTATTCTTTTTTTTTTTTTTAGGTTCTTTCTTTCTTTCTTGAGAAAGAGAGAGAGAAAAAGTGTGTGTGTGTGTGTGTGTGTGAGAGAGAGAGAGAGAGAGAGAGAGAGAGAGAGAGAGAGAGAGAGAGAGAGAGAGAGAGAGAGAGAGAGAGAGAGAGAGAGAGAGAGAGAGAGAGAGAGAGAGAAGATAGATAAGCACCTTCGACAGAGACTCAAGTGGTGAATCTCCTCTCACTTTCACTAGCCTGCCAGAATCATGGACAACACATGGTCATGTGCTTGCTACTTGCATATTGATCCAGGAAAAAAACCCCTGATCTTCCATGTGGCTCCAGCATTGTGAAGCTGCACATTACTGCTGAGCCACCTCCACTGGGTTTCAGCTACCTAGTATAAGAAAAATAGGAAGACTTAGGAGACTTTGGTAAGATTGTGGAAGTATATATTTTCTTTAGAATAATGTCTGAATACAATTACCTTCTTTTGTATTTCTTTTAAACAAGTGCTTAAAGGAGAAAAAAACACTGCAAAAACCACATAAGTACTCTAAAGCTCATTTTGTACAACCTTTCCACTTTCTGTAAGGTTATGTTTAGTTCAACAAGCCTGTTTGGTTTTTATATCCATACAGATTAGTTGAATTGGCAATTCACCAGCCATCTGGCTATGTTGTCATTACACATTTTGACAGACATTACCTATTTTAGTTTTCAAGTGATTTTCAGTCTCATAAATGACTCTCAAAAGAGGAAAAGGAGACTTGGCTTTCTGAAGAACTGTAGCTGAATCACTCTCTTTTTGATTCTGTTTTAAAGAAATGTTGTTGTTTGTTTATTTTTATAGTATACCATATGCTTAACCTACTTCAATCTGCTTATTGTCTACTATAAATTCCACTATTATCACTATTATTTGATAAGTGTGATTAAACTTTGGACTTAATATTTTATTATGCTTTTGATTTGTATTTCCCTGATGAGTAGTCATGTTGAACATTTTTTTATACATCTGTTGGCCATGTCTGTCTTGAGCAATGTGTATTCAGATCATTTGAGTATTTTTAAAACAACATTATTGTTTGTTATTGATTTGAGTTTCTTATTTATGTTTGATATTAACTTCTTATTAGACATGTAATTTGCAAATTTTTCCAGACTGTAAGTTGCCATTTCATTCTGTTGATTGTTTCTTTTGCTCATAGGCTTTTAGCTTGGTATAATCCCATGTATCTATTTTTGCTTTTATTGCCAGTACTTTTGAGATCTTATCTTAAAAATCCTTACTTAGACCAATGTCATGAAGCAGTTCCACAATTTTATTCCAGAAGTTTGATTATTCTGAGACTTATAATAAAATCTTTAATTCATTTCGAGTTGAGTTCTATGTATAGTCTAGCTTTTTTCTTCTGCATGTGTATATCAAGGTTTTTTTTTTTTTCCAATTATTGAAGAGACTGTCTTTTCTGGGTTGCGTATTCTTGACAACTTTGTCAAAAATAAGTTGGCTATAAGTGTGTGAATTTATTTCCGTGTTCTCCATTCTGCCCATTGGTTTATGTACTATATTTATGCCAAAGCCATTCTGTTTTGGGTACTATAGCTTTGTAGTATATTTTTAAGTCAGGTAGTGAGATGCCTCCAGCTTTGCTTTTTTTGCTCCTGATTATTTTGGCTTTTGGGAATCTTTTATAGTTCCAAATAAATTTTAGGATTTTTTTCTCTATTTCTGTCAAAGATGTCATTAGTGTTTTGATAGGGATTGCACTGAATTTGCAGATAACTTTGGGTAGTATAGGCATTTTAATAATATTAACTTATCCAATACATAAGCATGGAGTAACTTTCCACTTATTTGTGTCTTCAGTTTCTTTCTTCATCAAAGTTTGAGATGAATGGATAAAGAAAATGTGATACACACCCATCCATATGTGTGCATGGAAGCACACACACACACACACACACACACACACACACATAGTGGATTAGTATTCAGCCATAAAAAAGAATAAAATTCTGTCTTTTGAGGCAACATGGATAATTCACAGGATGTTTTGTTAACTATAAACCAGGCACAGAAATACACACACTGCAAGATTTCAATCATTTGTGCAATCTAATGATGTTAATCTGAAAGAAGTAGAGGGGAGGATAGTTCTCAGAAGCTGGGAGGAATAGAAAGAGATTGCTCTAGGGGTATGAAGTTATGCTTAGTTAGTAGAAATAGATCCAGTGTTCTATTGCACAGTAGGGTGACTATGGTTAAAAATATGATATTGTACATTTCAAAATAACTGAGAGTTTTTTAAATATTCTCATCACAAAGAAATGATAAATGTATGAGATGAAGAATATGCTAACTACCCTGATTTGAGTCTTACACACTGTATATACAGTGTATCAAAATATCATATTGAACCTTGTAAGTATATATAATTGTTATAGTTTCATTGAAAAAAAACTTTTTATTTTTATTATTATTTTTTGTTTTAGGTTTTTGCCATGAGGCAAGTGTGCTTACCAGAGAGAGACAGAGAGAGTGAAAGTGAGAAATCATTTCTGTAGAGGGGAAGGCCATGCTATAATCCCTTCTCCTCCATTCTCCTCTTGTGATTTTGGACACACACACATGCCCAGCCAGATTTTCAAGTTGCCAGGTCCATGACTCGAACTATGGTCAGCCATGTGGTAGTCCAGCACCTTAACCACCAACCACCTGCTGGCCCCACACAAAATTTAAGACAAGATAAATTTACTTTAATTCTTCTTTGTTCTTCAAAAGAATTTTCTTATATATAAAATATAAAATGAGTTATTTTCTTTCTAATTTAAAGATATTGCTACATTGCAAAAATAAATAAAATATAGTTGTATTTTTATATTTAAAGTTTATTATGCAGAAATTTATTTTTAAAGATCTAACTATGATCTATATCTGACCTATGTTCAATGTAACATCAGCTATCACTTTTAAATTTCTATATTGATTTGCTTGCAATTTTGTAATAATTCTCAAAGAATATTATTAAAACATAAATTTTCAGCTTTAGACAATGTAAGTGCATTTTGTTTTATTTCCCCCCTCACCCCAATGAAATTTTGAAAAGTAAGGACCCTGATAAATGAAGAAAGTAGGACAGACTGGTTAGGGTTCATGGGACTCCAGCAACGACTGGCCGTGATTTCTTTTGGGTTTTTCTTGCCTCATATGCATCCTGGTCTGGGTGTCAGAAAAGGCTATAATGTGTAAAAGTTAATTGACACAAAAAAGATAATAGTCACTCTGAAAGGCTGCTCTCTCTAGCCAACGGACTAGTAAACTGGCCGACCAACAGGGTAGGCACTTTAACCATATCTATGCCAGGCAACACCTGAAAAGAGCCATAGATTTTATCCATGTCAACATGCTCTCTAGGAGCAGAGGCTATTGGCAAAACACTCTTACCCACCTCTGCAAGACTAAGGTAGCAACTTTGAGAGAGAAAGAAGGAGAAGAGAGAGAAAAAATATATATATATATCCCTCTATGGGGCATGGTTACACTGAAATCCCTTCTTCTTCATTTTTTAAATCCCATTGGGATTTGGGGCATGTATACAAATTTACCTGGTATGTTTTTCAAGCTGCTGAGGCTGAGATTTGAACCGTGATTGGCAATGTAGGATCTAGCATCCTTAACCACTATATGACCATCCCCAATAACATGTTTTAACCTGGATATTTTCTGTATTCACAGGAGGTTCTAGTATCCTGTGTGTGGGAATTTGTGTATGTGTGTGTACAAAAGTGTGTATGTTGTGTGACAATGTTGTACAAAAGAAACAGACACCAAAATATTAAGTATGAATAACCAGGAGGAAATATTTATGTGGTTTCTTTCTTTTTTGCAAATAGTCACCTCCGGTAAAACAAAACAAAACAAAACACTACTTTTTAAAAAAAATATATTTAAAAATTATATATTATGTCATACATTTCCTGATGGCAAAGGGACAGTCACTTCCACACTTGGAATTTCAGTAGTGTAGTACTTTGCAAAGACTAGACAATTGCACTGCATGAACATTAACCTATTTGACTTAAACAACTCACAATCCTAAGAAGCTCAATAAAAAACTCCACATATGGAATAAAAAGTCTGCCTTACATTTTGTCATAAGAATTCAAATTAAAACTCAAAAAACTACAGTCTTCAACAATATTACACCACAACATGCAAGAATATGCTTATGGAAAAGATTAATTTCTAGACTGAAGATTGATTTTTGCCCCCAAACCTAGTAACCTAGTGCTCAAACTAGTCTCATGGCTAGCGTTTTCTTGCTGTTTCTAAATTCTTTAATGAATATGTGTGTGTGTGTGTGTACACACACATAAAGTTCCATGTTAAAGAATATATATTATTTATATATTGTATAATATATAAAATATTATATATATGCTCTTCAGAAAAGTTATGACATATTTTTTCTGTTTTACTATGCAAAAATGCATCATGACATTTCCAAAGACCTAATATATAAATAAATAAATAAATATATAGATGGAGAGAGAGAATATGTAGTATGTAT